>NC_051307.1:28607315-28910345 GCF_015220235.1 Choloepus didactylus
ATGTTTTGTGAAAACTCAAATTCCTCTGCAGTGTCCAGTCCACACAGTTACTGGCTATCTACTAGCTGCCCCCCAAAAGTCTTTTTGATGACTCCCTAAGGCAGTCTTTTCCTGTCCTGCACAGAAGATGGTGTTCTCCAGAAAGCTTTTCCCTGCAGCCCCTTTCATATATTTTTGAGCCATTTGTATTTCCTTTCCAGAAAAGTGTCTGTGCATGTTTTTGTCCATTTTTTAATCAGTTTGTTTGTCTTTTTTTTGTTGTGTTGTAGGATCTCTTTATATATTCTGAATTTTAAATCCTTATCTGATATATGGTTTCCAAATATTGTCTCCCATTGCATAGGTGGCCTTTATACAGTCTTAACAAAGTCATTTGATGTGCAAAAGTTTTCAACTTTGATGAGATCCCATTTATCTATTTCTTCTTTCATTGCTCACATTTTCGGTGTAAGGTCTAGGAAACCACCTCCTATCACCGTATTTTTAAGATATCTGCCTACATTTTCTTCTAAAAGTTTTATGCGTAGCACTAACATTTAGATGTTTGGTCAATTTTAATTTTTATTAGTTGTGAGATAGTGGTCCTTCTTCATTCTTCTGGATATGGACATCTAGTTCTCTAAGCACCATTTGTTAAAGAGGCTGCTCTGTCCCCGTTGAATTGACTTGACTGCCTTATCAAAGATAAATTGTTCATGATGAGTGGGTCTATTTCTGAACACTCAATTCAGTTACCTTGGTCAGCATACCTATCTTTATGACAGTAGCATGCTGTTTTGACCACTATAACTTTATAATATGTTTTAAAGTCAGGTAGTGTGAGACATTCCATTTCCTTTTTCTTTATCAAGATATTTTTAGCTATATAGGGCACCCTGCTCTTCCAAATAACTTTGATTAAAGGTTCTTCTATTTCTGAAAAGTATGTTTTTGGGATTTTAATTAGTATTACATTGAATCTATAAATCAATTTGAGTAGAATTGACATCTTAACTATATTTAGTTTTCCAATCCAGGAACAAAGTATGTCATTTCATTTATATTGTACTTCCTTGATTTCTTTTAGCAATTTTTTGTAGGTTTTTGTTTGTGTGTGTGTGTGTGTGTGTGTGTGCTTGTGTGTGTATGGGTCCTTTATGTCTTTGGTTAAATTGTTGCTAAATATTTGAGTTTCTTGTTGCTATTGTGAATGGATTTCTTTTCTTGATTCCTCCTCAGATTGTTCCCTACTAGTATATAGAAACATGATTGATTTTTGCCACTTGGTCTTGTATACTGTCACTTTGTAGTGCTTGTTTACTAGTTCTAATAGTTTTACTGTAGAGTTTTCTGGATTTTCTGCATATAGGATCATGTCATCTTCACACAGTGAAAGTTTTACTTCTTCCATTCCAATTTGGATGCCTTTTTTTTTTTTTCCTTGCTGAACCACTCTAGCTAGAACTTCCAGAACAATATTGAATAACAATAGTGACGGTGGGCATCCTTGCCTTATCCCTGATCTTACAGAGAAAGCCTTCAGTCTTTTCCAATTGACATGGTGTTAATTGTAGACTCTTCATATAATCCCTTTATCATATTGAGAAGTTTCCTTCCATTCCTATCTTTTTAAGTGTTTTTCACCAAGAAAGAATTCTGAATTTGTCAAATCCCTTTCTTCATCAGTTGAGATGATCATGTGTTTTTTCATCTTTAATTTATTGATGTATTTTCTTTTGTTAATTGACTTTTTTGTGTTGAACCAGCCTTACAAGCCTGGAATAAAACCCACTTGGTTATGGTGTATGATTATTTTATTGTGCTGTTGGATTCAATTTGCAATTATTTTGTTAAGAATTTTTTCATCTATATTCAGTAAAGGGATTAGTCTCTAATTTTCTTTTCTTGTAGTATCTTTGTCTGGCTTTGGTATTAGGGTGATGTTGGCTTCAGAAAATGAGTTAGGTAGCTTTCCTCCTTTTCAATTGTTTTTGAAGAGGTTTGAGCAAGATTGGTACTAATTCTTTCTTGAATGCTTGGTAGAATTCACATGTGAAGCCATCTGGTACTGGACTTTTTCTCTTTTGGGAGCTTTTGGTGACTGATTCAGTTTCTTTACTTGTGATCAGTTTGTTGAGGTCTTCTATTTCTTCTCAAGTCAATGTTGGTTGCTCATGCTTTTCTGGAAAGTTGTCCATTTCATCTAAGTTGAGTAGTTTGTTAGCATATAGTTGTTCATAGTATCTTCTCATTATCTCCTTTGCTTCTGAGGGTTGGTAATTATGTCACCCATCCTACTTCTGATTTTATTTATTTTGCATCCTCTCCTTTTTTCTTTGCCAGGCTGGCTAAGGATCCATATATATTATGGATTTTCAAGGAACCAAGTTCTGGTTTTGCTGATTTGCTCTATTATTTTCATTTTCTCAATTTCATTTTTTTATGCTCTAATTTTTTTATTTCTTTCCTTCTGTTTGCTTTTGGTTTATCTTGCTGTTCTTTCTCAGGTTCCTCCAGGTAAGCAGATAAGGTCCTCACAGGTTTGCTCTTCTTTCTTTCTCTTTCTTTCTTTCTTTCTTTCTTTACCTTTCTTTTCTTTCTTTCTTTCTTTTTCTCTTCGTGTTCTTTGTCTCTTCCTTCTTCTGTCCTCTCTGCCTCATCCCTCACTCCTCCTTCCTCCACTCCCTCATTCCTCTTCTTGCTTCTTCTTCTTCTTTCTTTATTCTTCTCATTACTTCTTCTTCTTCTTCTTTCTTCTTGTTCTCTCTCTTTCTTCTTACTCTTCTTTTCTTCTTCTTCTTCTTCTTTTCTTCTTCTTCATAGGTGTTTAGGGCAATAAATTTCACTCTCAACACTTCTTTGCTGCCATCCCTTAAGTTTTTGATTATGTTATTTCTCATCTTCATTTGCCTCAAGATATTTACTCAATTCCCATGAAATTTCTTCCTTGACCCACTTTTTCATTCAGTGTCTGTTCATCTGTAAATATTTTAAATTCTCCCCTCATGTTTGAAGGACAGTTTTGCCAGATACAGAATTCTTGGTTGGTAGTTTTTCTCTTTCTTTATCTTGAATATATCATACCACTGTCTTCTCGCCTCCATGGTTTCTGCTAAGAGAAACATACTTAATCTTATTGAGCTTCCCTTGCATGTCATGGATTGTTTTTCTCTTGCTGCTTTCAGAGTTCTTTCCTTGTTTTGACATTGGAAATCTGATCAGTAAGTTTCTTGGAGTAGATCTCTTCAGGTCTATTTTGTTTGGGTTAAACTGCACTTCTTGAATCTGTAATTTTTTGTCTTTCATATGAGTTGGGAAATTTTCAGTGATTATTTCCTCCATTATTATTTCTGCCCCTTTTCCCTGCTCTTCTCTTTCTGGGAAACCCATAACATGTATATTGGTTCACTTCATGCTGTCTTTCAATTCTCTGAGACATTGTTAATATTTTTCCATTTTTTTTCTCTATCTGTCCTTTTGTGTGTAGGATTTCAGCGGTCATGTTCTCTAGTTCACTAAGCCTTTCTTCTGCCTCTTAAAATCTCCTATTGTGTGTCTCCATTGTGTTTTTCATCTTTCATTCTTTTTCATTCCCATAAGTTTGGCTATTTGTTTTTGTTTGTTTGTTTTGTTTTTCAGGCTTTTGAGTTCTGTTTGATCACTCAGCGTCTTCTTTATATCCTTCATCTCTTTTGCCACATTTTCGTTCAACTCATTTACTTGATTTTGAAGATTTCTTTGAACATCTTTAATTAGTTGTTTCAACTCCTGTATATCTTTTGGAGTGTTAGTTTGTTGCTTTGACTGAGCCATATAGTCATGCTTCCTGGTATGATAAGTGATTTTTTGCTGGTGTCTAGGCATCTGATTTCCTTGAATTGTTTATTCTGGAATTCATTTTCACTTTTTCCTTGTGTTTTCTTGTTAGCTGGCTTTGTTCTCTATCTGTTCTTTGACATTCAATTCAACTTATTCTAGACCTCTAACATAACTTCAGTTTTAATGTCAGAATTTTTCATCTCTTATTTTTCTTGTTCTTTCCCTTCCTATATGGAAGCTTTATTTATTTATTTATTTATTTATTGAGGAGGGTCTCCCCAGATATGATCTACCCCAGTCAAATTTTCCAATATAAGACAGGCCTAGGACTCAGGAAGAAGATGTTATCAGTAGCAAGTTTCTCTGGGAATGTGACCCAGCAGAGTACCAGTATTTCATGTGAAGCCTCGTGATTCTGTGCTTTTTCTATCTTGTCCAGTAAATGGCCCTTTCCAATCCACAGCTCTTCACTATTGTAAAGTGGTATGGTGACTTTAATTCTCAGTAGACCCTGCCACTACCAGGAGTATGGCTGAGATGGAGGCTGAGGCAGAGGATGACCTTAAACTGTTTCTGTTCCCATCCCCTGGGGTCTGAAATCCCTGAATGAAAGCTACCACATTTTCTGGGCCCTGTCACTCCCCTTTCTTGGGGAAAATACACCCTTCAGGGAATTATCTCCTTTACCTGATTTGTTCCTTTGTCTCTCAGATATTCCTTAACTCCACCCCTGCATGGGGCAATGCTGACAACTGAAAAAGCCTGCCATTTCCTTTATGCTAAAAAGTAAAGCAAAACCAAAAAAATCCTTTCAGCACTGTTTCCCAGCCCCCGAGTTTACCAATCAAGAACCAGAGTTGGTACTCATCTCTATATGTCCCTTTTCTTGGTGTTCTGCTATCAGCCAACTCCATATGCATCTGTATTTGTTTTTGTTGTTTTTTTTTTTTTTTTTCACATCATCCCTGTCTCCTCTCTGCTGTGGAGAGACAGCCAGATTCCTTTCATGCTTTCTCCAAGTTTATCAATGCTCAGAGCTTGTAATCAGAAATCTGCATTTGTTAATTAAATCCACCATTGGAAGTTGATTGTGCTACGTGCCCTTGCTCCTTGTAGAGACTTCTTCATTTTCCTGTGGGGAAATGACTCCAAAACAGCATGCCATGCTAGTCAGAGCAGTGCACAAAGCTTCACACATTGGGAGACTAACAGTTCTGTGTTGTGATCTTGGCCCTTCCACCTGTTCCAGACTGGTGTACAATATATGTCTAGTCACAGACCCTCCAAACAGTTGTTCCAGACAGTTTCTGGTCACTTACTAACTGCTTTAGAGGACAAAGGAATTTTCACACCTCGTTACAGCACCTTCTTTCCCTGCCTCTTGTAGTTAAGTGTTAATGTCTATGTATTAGCTTGGTGAATGGAAAATTCAGCTGTGACACCCAAAAACATCTTTGGCTATAGATAGATCCCCAAATAAAACCAATAAATTGTGAGCAATCTTCTTTCTTCTACTCCTAAGATGATGTATAATGTATAGAATGTTCATTTAATGATCTAATAAATGAGCATTTTTTTCAATAAATTATGCACTATTATTCAGTTTACTTTCTAACAGAAAATACTTTGCAATACATTCCTTCAATGATTATTACAGATCTCATAACTCTAATCTTTATTCACCAAATAATTTAAACTCAATGTATAGATGTGAAGTTGGCTCAGATAACATAATTTGCTTGTCTTTTGTTTCAAAGCCTAAAAATTCAGGTAAAATAAAAGTTGTGTTTCACCTCATCAAATATGTTATTTATGAAGCTCAAGAGTTTTCATACTCATGTATTATCTTTGTGAGATGGGAAAAGGTAAAGAATTCATCATGGATGACTGAGAAAATAATAATGTGGGAGGAGGACAGGGCAAAATAGCCATATGCTCAGTGGATGTTATGTTCTCCAATGGGCATTGAGATATACCCAGATTGGAGTGTGAGGATGCCAACAGATGGCTGCGTCTTTTCTCCTGCAGCTGGTATAATTCCTGCTGCTTCTGAAGCTTCAGCTCTAGAGGCATCATTCTGCCTTCAGGGAGGATCTCAGATGATAGGAATGAATATTTTTCTCTCCTTTTGCACCCAAGAGGATGCTGTACTAGTGTATTTCTGTCTCCAAAGGAGACAATCAAACTGATTGAAATTCACTCTTGATATTTACTCACTAATTTAAAGACAGAAGAGCTCTACAGGAAAAGCAATGCCCTATGTAAAAAATAGAGAAATTTAAATTCAATTTTGGAAGTTCAAATAAAAGAACAGAGTCACTCATACAGACTGAAATAAAAATTATTCTGTACCTGGGAAAAATTCAACAACATATCAACTATGAATGCAGATACAATAATTTAATCATTGTAGTTAAATAGAATAAATTGATTATGATCCCAAGGAATATTAAATAAAAACTAAATTAATTTACATGACATGTAAGTATTGAACCTGGATTTAGTTTTTGCATATGCAGTGAGGTAGGGATCCATAATTTTTTGAAGTGTATAACCAACTATCAAAGCACCTTTCCTTCTGATCTGCAGTGTCAGCTTGGATGTATAGAAGAAGGTCCACACAATTTTCTATATCTTCATGAACAATTGTACTGATGATTTACTCTAGTGGGTGTGTGTGTGTGTGTGTTTGTGTGTGTGTGAATTGGCTTCTAAACTTAAAGTAATATTCTATAAGGATTTCAAGAGGCATCCATGGATCAATTTTGATAGCATTTGTTATCGTTATAATACTGATTCATTCTATCCAAGAACATGTCTTCATTTCATCCACATTTGCACCTTATGCACATTTTGCAGACTTCTTCCTGAATTTTTCATATTTTCATTGCTAGCTTTGATTTTAACATTATTAAATTCCATTGTCCAACATCCTGTTGCTGATTAAAAGAAAATTAATTGATTTTTTCATATTATTGTCTGTTTGTGTGTGTGCATGTGTTTGTGTTGGTGTATTTGTGACTATGTATGTTTTGTTAAGCCTACTGATAAATTCTCTTACAGATTCTATTTCTTAATTAGTAGATGAGGAGTGGATTTAGATAGAAGATAATTATTTTAAGTCCTTGTTTATAAGTGTATATGTGTTTGTTTTTTCTTAATTTTAATTTTCAGTACAAGGTGGAATGTGTAAGGGCATTATGTATTTTCCTTGATATACAAAGGCAGTCATTTCAAGTTAAGCAATATAACAGCATTTCTTGTAGAAATCTTTGTTAGGAAAAAGGTTTACCTTTATTCACAATATTAAAGTACTTTGCAATTGATATATGTTAGAGTATGTTAAACACATTTACATTACCTATTTAGATAAATATATACTTTTTATTATGTACTCATAATTTGATGAATTGCATAAATGGATTTTCAAATCATTAAATAAATATTTTAAAAATATTTTAAAAATCAACTATTAAAATAATCAACAAACTTGTATTCAAGGGATAAACAAATTTGGTGTGATGTGTTACTCTTTTTGTAAGTGACTAAATTCATTTTGTTAATATTTTATGTAGAATTATATAATTTATTTCTATGTGTGAAACTATACCGTAATTTTCTTATCTAGTTTTGATAAGAAAGTTATGCTAGACATTAATTAATATAGGGATATTATAACTTTATTATTTAGAAAAACTTTAAAGTTCAATTGGAATTATTTCTCATTCACTGTTTGATAGTACATAAATATGATTCTGTCAGGATGGGTGCTTGTTTTCTTTATGAAAGATTAGTTTTGTGTTTGTTTGTTTTTTCACTGACATAATTCCTTTAATAAATATCTTTTGGTTTTTCTTTTTTCTCTAATATTTTCCAACTTAATTTTGCTAGCAATATTTTCCACAACTTCTGAGTTTTAAAAATTTTGCTATAATTTTAAAGAAAACCCTCCCATTGTTGGCTTCCTAACACATACTTATTTTTCTTAATTTTTGATTGTTTAGAAATATATACTTTGTGGGGTTTTTTGTAGTTTCAATTGTTTATGTTATTCTTTTATATTATAACATTCAATTTCAATAGTTTTTGCTTTCAAATTACCATTTATTTCCTTTATTCTCTTTAAATTTATTCCACTCTGTTTCTCCAGTTTCGTAGGTAGGATTCTTAACTTGGTAATTTTGAACTGTTATTTCTTTCTCTTATTTTCTTCTTTCTTTTCTATTGGAAACACTTAAAGCTATAAATTTTACTGTAAGTACTAATTTCTTTGCATTTAAAAACTAAACTAAATATTTTGGAACTGCAACTCTTAATTTCTTTGGCCTATAATTTGTTTAGAAATATGGTTATTTTCCAAATATTTTAGTTTTATTTTTCTTATGGTTACTAACTTACCGTGTGTTATTTGTTCAACATGTATTTGTTTCACATTTGAACAATTTTACATGTATAATGGACAATTATCCTACATTTAGTATCTTAAAATTCCTGTCAGCCAGAAGGCAGTTTCAAAGAAGGCTTAATATATATATACACCTGAATATACCTATATATATTTATCTATATGTACATAAATATAACTATATATAATTAAGTATATATATTATATAATTAGATGTATAAATGTGTGTGTGTATGTGTGTGTATATACATACACACATACATATATAATATATCTATAACAACTCCCCAAGTGATATTTCTATAAGCCAAAGCATAAAAGAAAGCTAAAGTGTAAGAGTGAATTGTGAAATATGTATTTATTTTCAAATGATAAGAAAGCATGTTTTCCCTGTAACAGGCTGTAAATTAATAAGGGATTTTAAATTAATGGCATGTAAAATTCATTGGGAGACTGTAATTTTAGCCCTTCAGTGTCCGTTGGATCTGCAGTGAGAGCCTCTGTTTTTTATTATTTCTGATTTTGATTATTTTTGCCTTCTCACATTGTCCCTGAATAGACCAGCTTAATGTTTACTGAACTTATTTATCTTTTCTAAAACCTGTGTTTGATTTCATTAATTTACTTTGTTTTCTTTGATCAATTTCATTTATTTCTGCTCTTATCTTTTCATTTTCTTCTCCCTGATAATGTTGTGTTTCATTTACTCACCCTTTAAAAATTTTTCTTAAATTGAAAGTTTAAATTATTCTTTTGTGAATTTTCTTTCATGATAAGCATTCAATGTTATAAATTTCCCTTTAATCACTGCTTTATCCATGGTGTATTACTTATCTGCTACTGCATAACAATTTATTACAAGTTTATTGACTTAAAACCAGAGACCTATTTTATTTTCTGAAGTCTGGGCTTGGCTTAGTTGGCTCCTCTGCTTAAGATCCTAGCATAGCATTGGCAAGACAGTATCTCTTTCTGGAGCTGAGTATCTTCTCCCAAGTTCACATGGTAGATAGCACAGTTCAATGCCTTGCCCTTGTGCCTATTCTCTTGAGGGCTGTCAACTGGGACTGCTCTCCTTCCTCTTAGGCCGCCCTCAGTTCCTTGCCAAGTGGTCCTCTAAGAAGTTCTTTTACAACATGGAAGCTGACTTCTCCAAGTTCAGAAGGAGAATCTCTCTCTCACAAACACACACACATCTCCTGCTTGCTCTCTACCAAATGGCCCAGTCCCCTCTTCACCTGATTAAATCAGGGCTAACAAAGATAATCACTCTTCTGAATTACTCAAACTTAATTAATTTTGGATACTAATAACATCTGCACAATTGTTTTGTCTTTGCTTCCACTAGCACTTAAGAGGAAGGGGTTTGTAAGTTTGTGACTCATTGGGCATTTTATTAGGTTTTGTTTGCCGTACACTTCAAGCAGGCTTTAATATGTTGTACTTTCATTGTCATTCAATTCCAAATAATTTTATATTCTCTTGTAGCTCTTTCTTTCACTGAGTTCTTGGAAAATTCTCCATATATCTTTTATTTATTGATTTCAAGTGCAAAAATTTTATGGTCTGAAAATACGCTTTGTATGACTCCAATTTTTAAATATATTGAGATTTGCTTTAGAGATCAGAATATTGTCTAAATTAACAAATAGTGATTAGAAAATAATGAACATTCTGTCATTACAGGGTAGAGTTTTCTATAAATGGCAATAACATTAATTTGTTGAAGGTGCTGTTCAGGTCTTCTCTATCTTTTATTCTTTTCATTCATATACAAAAATAATTGGATTATAAAACCTTCATTCAATGTAAATCCCAGTTTTACCCACTGATCCCTGGACTTGTTTCACATGGTTTTTATTTTATATGTGAATCATACTATAACAGGAGATATTGATGGATATGGGCAAAACTAGTGGTCATGGGAAAAAATATTTGAAAATACCAATGTATCAGAATGTTGGTTGTAAGCATTCAAATAAACATGAAGCATCACCACCTATGTTCTTTTGGTTTTCCATATTTTTGTTTGTTTTTTCTCTTTCACATGGTTAATCATGTGTCTATGTCTCCTTGTATTTACTAATTTAATGTACAAGTTTTTCTATTAGTGGAATTTTCTCAAATGTTGTATAAATATTTGACCTGCAGTATTTCATTTCATTATGGTTTTTCAGCTTGTTATGTATCTCCAAAGATATCTTAGTGGAGACAAAATAAACCACCAGGAAATGTTAGCTAAATCCCTTTGCAACTGGAAACCCTGTTAGTTAAGAACTCATTTTGGACCTAGTTTTTCCAATGAAATAACCAATTATTGGTTTTGGCTTCCACTTTGCTTTAAATTTTATAAATCTCAACTTTTATTTTGTTAACAGAGATACTCACACTTAAACTGCTTATACTAAAAAAATATGAAAGTCAAAATGTGATTCTCTTTACATGAGAAAATACATGGAAATGTGCTATATGTGTACAAGTATTATTATTATAATCCTTTCTAATTGACTTCATTTGAAATGTTTATATTTCCTCATCTGAGATCCTATTTGTCTCACATTTGTTCCATTATTTTCTTGACTATCAGATAAATATTCATTTCCAAAAATAACAAATTACATGTAAATGCAAATGGCATGTTGATAGCTATCACTGCATTGCCAGCAGATATATTTACGTTTGCATACAAAAATAACCAGCTCTGTAACATCTTCTCCTTACTGGGTCTGTTTTCCTCAAATCACCTCAATCCCAAACCAATTTCCATGACTTGCACCCGATTTTGTCGGAGGATTTATCTCTCCTAAAGCAAATCAACTAAACAAATTCATGTAGTTATGTTCTGGTGATAGTAGAATAATGCATTATTTTTCCTAATAACACAATTTTTAAATAAGAATGTGCAAAGACTTAACAATGGAATAATTACTCTTGAGAATGTTATCTTTCCGAAATACTTCCCAGTTTCTCACTATCAAGAATCCCAGTAATACTCCTTGGAATTTCATGTCGTAAGTCTATGACTTGTAATTTAAATGGCAATGAGGCAATGCTATCACACAGTAGATATTCAAGAGCTGATAGAAAACTTCCCTTTAACTATGGAAACCTACCTAAAATTTTACCTCTGAATTCAAGAAACACTTTACTCTTCATTTCCCTACAAAATCAAAATTATCCTTCTAATCACTAATTTGGTGGTTGTTGTCCCCTTAAATTAGGCTCTACACTGTTTGTTTTAAGACTAGTTATTGTTCTAGTTTTATTTAACTTTAGAAATTGCAAAGTGGCTAAAGGGCACTCAGAAAAGATAACTGTGTATCGACCCATAAAATGTTGCTGCTCAAAGCAAAGGGCAAAGATGTAATAGTTAAAACCTCTGAATGAAGATTTCTGAATTTCAAAAGGAGCTCCATTGTTTTCCAGAAAAACTAACTTTTAATTTTTTATTTAAATATATATTTGGACTGCAACATTAGGGAAAGAACTTGGCATAGTATAACAGGATGTGCAATGAAGCATGACAATGAATTAATTTTTGGAAAGATTTGGGTCTAAAGTTATTGATTAAACTCTAAATATTAAAAGTGATTTTTGAATTATTTTTTGAGGCACAAAAAAGAGTTGATTAATTAGATAAAGTTTCTTGGTAGTTTAGTTCAGGTACTGAGATAAAAATAAAATGAGAATAAAACAGCAAAACATAGATTTTAGGAAATAATACAAACCATCTGATCTTTTGGGACTCCAGCCAAATCAAATCATTTGAATTTTCTTGGCCCCTATTCTGCAATTAATATGCTAATGTTAGTATAATACTGGCAGAAATAACTATATACTTTAGGATTATTGGGCTCTACCTGCTCATCTTGTGTCCAGCCAGATAAGTAAACAGCTGAAAATTACACTATCTGAGAAGCAAACTGGAAACACATGCAATTTTTTTGGCAGCAAATCTATCTAAAGGAAAAAAAAAATGTCTCCCCCAACATATAAGAGAATCAGTTTGGAAGGAAATTTTAAAATAGATAATTTTATAATATTTAGGGAGCTTTTACTTGATTTATGCTAAGATATTTGGGTCTCTTTTGTTCAATATAGTGTCCACAGTGCCTAAGATGATTTCCGTTACATAGTAAGTGCTCCACTAGTATTCATTGAAGGTAGAAATAGGCAAATACAGAAAAAAATGAATATTATCTAATAGCATTTATTGGAAAATGATTAATGCTAAAATTCAGTTATACACACTAAATAATCATATATATGTTTTACTACTGTATGTATTAAAAATATAGTCATATATATGTGATATTAGTAAGATATCATTATGATAGGATGCAAACAGGTTAGCATTTTTTATTTGTTTTCTTTATTGTGTTCGGCTTTTGCTCTGTTTGTGCATGTTTTTCTGTTTGTGCATTCTGGGGGATATGCCTGAAAGTTGGTTAAGATGGAGTTGGTGTAGGACACAAGTGAATTAAACAAAAGGTAAAATAATTATATTATTCCAGTTGTGTACATGTGAATGTGTATTTGTGTGCAAGTGTATTATTTGAGTGTATGCATGGGTGTTTATGTGTATATAAGTGTGTATGCAGGAGTGCATATGTATGTGAGGTGGGCATTTGTATGCATTGAGATGCATAAAGAGATAATCACACAAATGGCAATTTCTATGTTAGAATTGTTGGTGATTTTCACTATTTTTCTCATCTTTAAATGCACATTCAGATACACTTACAAAGAATATACATTTTACATTATTTCTATAATCATAAAAAGAGGAAATTTATTTTCAGTTAAACATTAATTAAAACAATGTCAGGATACAAAAGTAGATTGCAACATAATCAAACACAATTGAACAGGAAAATTACAATATAAATTTGTCCTTTCCTGTACCCATGCTGTATACTCATGTAGACATAATTTCTTATGAAGTGCATGGTCTTAGCTCCTTTCCTAACATGTGCAATATAACCAAATATTCTTTAGTTTTTAGCTTATATACAGAAACACTTTTTACAGAATAATAGCTTGATTTATATTAGAAAAAAGGCTATTAAAGTATGCTGATATAGTCAAAATTATTAAGTTGATAATTCCTTGGTACAAGGATTGGCAAACTGTGGTTCATGGGCCAAATCAGGCCTGCAGCATGTTTTTGTATGGCCCAAGAGATAAGAAAATCTTTTACAGTTTTAAATGTTTGAAAAAAAAAAAAAAAATAAATAAATAAAAAAAAAAAAATAAAAATAAAAAAATAAATGTTTGGAGAAAATGGAAGGAAGGATAACATATTGTTAAAATTGTGTTAAATTCAAATTTCAGTGTCTAAAGTTATAGTTTTACTGGAACTCAATTGTGCCATTTTAATTACATATTTTCTTTGAATGATTTCACACTACAATGGCAGAGTTGAGTACTTGTGACAGAGACTGTATGGTCTGTAAAACCAGAAACAACTACTAACATGTCCTTTACAGAATGTTTTCTTACCTCAGCTGTTGTGTGAGGGTCTACCTATGGAAAACATGTATAGGTCAATGATTTAAGGAAAACATCCAGAAATTTGTACAGTATCCCATGGTTATGATTTATTATTTCGGAAGAGTATCCAGGTTTGTCACTCATGAATATCATAGATGAGTATTTTAGTGGTTCTCAACCTAATGTGCATGCACATCAATTGGGACATTTAGGGAAAAAAAGCATATTTCTGAATCCTTCCTGCAAGGATTTTGAATTGGTTGGACTTGGATGATACTTGGATTTCTGCAAGTTTTTTAAGGTCCCATGACTTCTCTGATGGAGGAAAATCACACTAGCACACTTACAGCAGTGTGTTATTTGCATGCATGATAAGGATTAACAGAAAATGGGTTACTTTCTATCTTATTTTCTACATTAATGTATTTTCAAACTCCAATGTAAGGTCCAATTTTTACAATTATACACTAAGTATCCAAAACTTACAAAAGCAAGCATACACATGTCTAGAATTTATCCTTCTATATAGTCATTTTTTCTTTACTGACTAAATGACTAAATACTAGAACTGAAGCCTTTAGGCCTTGTGGTCTTTACACTGAATACTGATATTGATTGAGTATTAAAAAAAACTAGCTTATTATTTGTGTTTGCCATATATAATAAGTATTGATGCATTCTCTAGTCCTAGGTAAATTTTCCAGAGCATAAATGTTGCTCGCCCCATGGAGATAGTCAACATTTGGGAGCACTAAGTCTGACTAACAAATGTACAAGTGGATATGGTGAGCATATTTTCCTGTGCATTCAGTCTTCCTACAGCTTTCTTCTCTTCACTTCTCATAGTGTGATACTGGTGATGTATAGCAGGGGATGGGAAAGGCACCTTCCTCCCAAATGTAAGTGTGCCAGTCTAGAGTGATAAAATTGGTACATGATGGAAACTCACCGCCTACAAAAGATTTAGCATGAAACTAGTTGTACGACAGAATTGCTGCATTCTTAAAAAGTTGCAAAAACTCCCCTCATCAACAGGAAGAAAGATTGGTTGGGCCATCATAGTTTTAGAAATAATACTTTATTGAGATTAGATAAACATTCTTAAAGCTTGTAAATGGTTTACAATTGTAATAAAGAAAGGTTTGGGTTACTGAATTTAAGTGTAGTAATGGATGTATGAAGTTTTGTTATTTTAGTCTTTTTTTTTTCAGTAGAACAGTAGTTAAATTTTCAGTGTTTTCTTACTACTGATCAGAGAATGAAAAAAATATATAATTTATGGTTGGGAAAATCATTGCTAGAAAAGAAAATTGTCTTTTCCTGATTTTTTCTGGAACTTTTGTAGTCAATTACAGTTTTCCAGTAAAATATTTTTAAGATTTTTTATTCAAGTATTTTGTAGAAAACAAACAAGGAATGTTCCATTAAGAACTATTTAATTGGTAACTCATTATGCTTGAGTTGTTACATATTTTTTGTTCTATATATATTCTCATGTCTTGCATGTTATTATTTGAATTTGTCTAGTTCTCTCCATCACAACTGCTGTCCTATCCTAGTCCATAAAATATTATCTTTCCTTTAGAACAAAGCAATAGTATTCTGCTTGCTTTCTTATATCAAATTGTGTTTGCCTCCTCCCTCAACAGCTCTCAGTCTTAAACCTATTGCTTCCCTGTTTGAAACCATTGCTCTTAAGAACAAGATAAAATTTTCTAATAGATCTTCCCCAATTCTACATAACCTGGTTCCTTCCTCTTCTGTCTCCTGTCTTTTCTCTCATCTATCATTCACATTTTTTCAATTCCTGATGGGGTTTTTCTTCATCCTGCTTCAGGGTCTTTTTATCAAAAATTCCCTATGCCTATAACTTTTATTCCAACCCTTTCCACTTAACTCTAAATCATGGTTCAGCTCAATTCTATCTAGGCTAAGGATTTAGTTCTTTCAGAAGTATCCTACACATCCCCAGTACACCTTGCTTATAGAGCAACCTGTACTTCTCAGTAGCAATTACTACCATTTGTAAATATGTATTTGTTTGATTTTTTGATTAATGCTTTTTTGTTTCCAGTTAGATTTTGGATGTTATTTCCCCCTTTACTTTCAACTCTTAAAGCAGAGAACTTAAATGTTATTATTGAATAATAAGGAGTTATTTAAAAAGCTATTTACTGGTAGATTCTCAATTATTCATTGGAAGTCCTGAAAACTATCCCAAATTCCAGTGCCCTTCCATCTGCTCTCTGAGATGTGATCCCTTTCTTGGTTTCTGGTAGCACTGTCCTGCTCAGAGGACACCCACCTGCAGAAGCCAAAGGGAACATTCAAACCTTCACAGTCTTTTTCTCCAGAGAAGGTGAAAACAGGAAATGAGCATTGAATACATCCCACCCTGTATCCTCTCAGCTCACTATTGGAAACCTGAAGCCTTAAGCCTTTTACGGCTTCCAAGTTGTGACCTAGAACAAATGGAGAGCAGGGGAGGGTTCTCAACCCATTAAGGTGGCCACTCTGCCTGAGTAGCAATCTTCTCAACTTGGAAGAAAATTGTCATCCCCAATTCACATCTCGTATAGGAGCCTGGGTAGGAAATAAACTTCTGATCACAGCAATATTTTACAGGTAGAAGGGATGGTTCTGGGTTGAAGCTGAAATATTCAAGGTGATGACACACAATTACTGCTTCAGATCAGAGCTTTTGACATAAGAGTTAAGATGTTGCCATCAGTGTCTAGGAGGAAATGGTTATGGGGTTTTTATCAACTCAAGGTCAAACAGGAACTCTGATTGCAAGGTCAGTCAAGTAACTGCTCAATTACTGTTTTATTTAAATCTGTAATTGGAATCCCACCTCTTCCAGATGGAAGCAGAAAGAAAGGCAGTTAAGAGTAATGATTTGGAAGTCAGACTGGATTTGAATCCTAGCTTTTTCATTTGTTAACTAACTGGGGAGAGTTAGTTTTCCTAAGCCTCAGTTTCCTCATTTGTAAAATGGAGATAATAATAACATCTATTGCACAGGGATGCTTTAAAGATTAAAGAAAGTCTGAAAAATAGGAACACAACAGTTTATCTTCAAAGGGGTATTCGGAAGATTAAAAGAGGCAATTAAAGTGCTTATCCTGTTCTCTAGTACATTGTTAGCCATCAATAAGTGCCAGCTGTTGTTAAAATAAAAATTGTGATTTACAAATAATGTCAAAACAGATGACTTGATTTTCAGTCTTCAGAATAAATAAGAAACCAAAAAGCAAAAGCTTCAAAAAAATTCATGGAATTTTTCATAAATACAATTACAAATTAGCATTTATCTTTAGAAGAGAGTACATTTCAATTAACTTATTTTCACATGACTAAAATAATTTTAATACATAGCAGAGCTCTTTCTAAACTACAGCCACAACCATAAGAGTTTCATGTAGTTGTTCATGTAGTTGTTCATGTCTCAGTTGCCTTGAGGTGGATATTTGGGTTTGAATTACCAAGTTGAAGAAGAATGTCAATCTAATAATTTAGACAAAAATAACTTTAAATATCTTATTTAGCTAGATAATCATTTCAACTCTCCATTCTTTCCCAGTGATTATGTAGCTTCATGAAATTTCATAACCATAATAATAAAGAGATAAATTAATATTTTCCTGGTCTGATTACCTCAGAATATAATGGAAATATTGTTCCAGGCTGCAAGGAATTATAAATGGTTTTTAGATAAATATTCTTAATTCTACAAAGAAAAAACAGAAACAAAAAGAGTATAAAAATGAAATCTTAATTTTTTCATACAGAATTCTGGGTCAAATGCATTTATCAGATAATCTTTTGTTTCTTTATTTCACTTGGGTTGTTCACTGGGTATACAAGGCAAAAGTTTTCACATAACTAACATTTATAAAATTTTTGATAAAATAAAATTTGAGATTTCCCAGGTCCTGATCAGTATCTCCAGATTCAGCTTGAGAGACTACATGATGCTTATGCTTTTGATTGGAGACATCTGTTGAAAATTTATAAATTCATGGTTGCCTGCCAAACAACATAACCGAGGAGGAATGCACCTGCCCTAGGAAACTGGAAGCAATACAAATGAGTGCACCCAGACTATTAGAAATTTCAAACTCTAGGCTTATAATATTAAAAAATTGGCTGAAACTTCAGCTTTGTAACATACAGTTTGTCGACTGATGCTGGACACATCTGATGCTTTAATATTCATTACCAGTGCCAACAAGAAACTTATTTTTAACACACTTTTTTTATGAGACTTTAGGAAAAAAGTGAGAACTTTCCAAGCTCCCCTTCTAAATATATTCAGAAATGTGATTCCACTGTGAAAGCAGATTCAGATCAGTTCTGATGCCCTCCAGAGCCTATTAGCACTTATCTGTCCAGTCTAGTAAGGGAGGGAGGTGTAGGCTCCCTATATCATGTAGAGGGACACGTAATGAGAATATCCATATCTATGAGGTGAGAATGTGTAGCATAATGAAAATTTCTTGTAACAAAAACTGGAAGAAGAGTGAGCTGAACATTCATAAGAGCTTAGAATTTATTATATACTTTGGAAGGCATTTTTATCTCAGCTTTCTTATAGACTTTTTAAAAATTAATTGAGACGGTTATTATAATTCTCGCTGTACATATAACACTGTAAAAGCTAAGAGCAGTTACCATTTCAAAAATGCAAAAACTAAATGTCAAATCAAGTTCTTCTAAATGAGAATCAGATAAAGAAAAATAGGTTGTCTTGTTTTATCCTAGAGTTCCCATAGCTTAGTTTATTAAACTAAAGAAAAGAAATTAAAGCAACATTTTGTGGGATTATCACATCACATCTTGATCCACACTGGAAAGGTTTAGTCTTCATTGGCATAACAACTGTTGTGATATTGTCTGGTTGTTGTTGTATAATTGAAGAAAAAATTCCCATTGAAGTAGGAAAGAGAGAAGTCTCCTAGTGCTGAGTCTTCCTATTTGCAACCAGGTTAACCTTTGGCCATTTTATGCATGTCCCAGTTAACACATAACTTGTTCCATTTCCTTCTAGATCAAATATTACATAAAGAAATAGAAATCTTATTGGGGAAGAAAGGTGAAGTTATTAGCAAATGAGAGCATCAGTTATGGAATTGTTCTTTATACCAGAAACTGTTTGGGAAATAATACATTAATTGAGAAACCACAAGATGGTGGGAGAATAAACATTTGGGGAAAAGAAAAAAAAAAATGGGAAATGTTACATGAGATACTATGCTGGTTTGAAGCTATAGGTACCCTAGAAAGACATGTTTTTAAGTTTATTCCATTCCTGTGGGTGTGAACCATTGATAAGTAGGAGCTTTTGATGAGGTTACTTCAGTTAAGAAGCTGTGGCCTGCCTCAATCAGGATGGGTCTTGATCCTATTATTTGGAGTCCTTTTAAAATGGAATGAAATTCAGACAGAGGGGAAAAAAAAGGCATAGAAGAAGCAAGCCAGAAGTTGATCCAGAAGGGAAGGGAGAGGCCAGAAGACATCGCCATGTGCCTTCCTATATGATAACTAACTAAGGACTGAGGATTGCCAGCTGCCAGCCCCAGTAAGCCACAATCTTTGGGAAGAAAGCATCACCTTGATGATGACTTGATTTAGACTTTCTTTAACCTCAAAATTATAAGCTAATAAATTCCTATTGTTTAAGCCAACCCATTGCATGGTATTTGCTTGAGCAGCCTAGGAAACTAAAATGGATAATATGATAATAAGTTAACTCTTCTCAAAACTGCACTTCCTTTTCATAAAAGTCGGACTGTCATCTTGTCATTTTAAAAATCTCTATTTTTTAGAACTAGATATGATTTTATTGTGAGAGTACAAATAACTTTCTCACACCAGTGTGCAAATAAAAAAAAAACAAAACAACTGGCTATGTGAAAATATTTTATGATAGGTCAATTAAAGAAATAATAAGGACCACTTATTTTTATATCCTTCTAAACTCAAGCTTCAAATATAATATTATCAATAATTATATTAACTGATATTAAATGGTACACATTTTGAGTGGGACTTGGCATGTGACACAGAAAACAACTCTATGCTTCCTCACAACCCCTTTTGCATCCATATTCTGCCTTTTGAAATCGAATGCAAGCCCTGTGAGTTTTTCCATTATTTAAAAATGATAAAACTTTCCTCAGTCACTTTAGTGCCAAGAAAGGGTCTCAGTTCAGTGATTATTATGTTCATGTTAGGATTAAGTTCAGAATTCTAAATTTCAGTGAAAACTAAAGTGTCCCCTTTCCACAAATTTAAGCAGACTGCTGCAATGAATGTATTCTTTTGTCTCTACCTGGTCTGGTCCTCTCCACGTCAACACCCCTTCACTGTGCAAACATCTGATTGCCCTGATATTGGGGAAAGGTGGAGGGTAGAGAGGTAAGAAAGCAGGAAAATGAAATAAAAATTTAGTACAGTGGAAGTGAATGGGCATGGGTTTTCCCTTGGATTGGCAGATATTCAAGGCTGACTCTCATGGGATCATTGATGGGTGGTTTTCTAGATCCCTTATCTCAAAGACTTCATAATTAAGTGCTTAGCCTATCTTAGCACTATTCTAGCTTTTAGAGATAATTCAGTAAATAAAAGAGCACCAAATTTCAAAACACTATAGCCTAGCATGTGCCTAGGAGTTCAAGGCACAACAAAGATGTCAGTGTGGCTGGAGTTGAGTGAGATTGAGCTCAAGAAATGAGGTCATAGAGGTAACTGGGCTCAGATTGCATATGGAGAGCATAAAAAAAAAAAATAGTGGAGACCAACTCATTCCTCAGAGATTGTGATTTTATTAGGAAAGGTGTCATGGATTTGAAAATCTTCAAAACTCGCAGTTATTTTAGTGTCCCAGCAAGGTCTGCATACCACTGATGGAGGATGCTGCTGGTTTTTTTTTTTTTTTTTTGGCTCTGAACAAATTGAAGAACTTTATGCATGGCAATTATCACATCTAAAGTATATTTTAAAAGTTTTGATGAAAGGCGTTTGAAGGCCAAGAATAGAAAGAGTGAGAATGATTAAGTGGCTATGCCAAAAATCAGATTGTGATGGTCAGAAATTGAGATTGTGGGCAATATTCATAAAAGGGAAATGGAGAGCCATAGGATCCACTCCTACAGGGAAGAGTTGGAGGCCAAGGCAGGTAGTGTCACTGGGAGCACCCAAAACTCTGCCTCACCTTCTTGAATCTTGGTGAGGGAGCAGGAAGACTAGAGAAGCAGCAGTTGCAGTGGAGGTCTCTCTTGACTGCTGATAGAGCCACAGAGGCCAAGGCAGCAGTAGCTAAAGCAAACCCTGCAAGGCCTGTTTATCTCACAATTCCTAGACATGGACATTAGGGAATAAGAAATTTAGTTGGGGTTAGTTGCTTTCTGAGTAGAATTCTCAATTGATATTCTGCCCTGGACAGGATTTATAGTCCCAATTTTTATATTTAGACTTCTCAAGGATGAGTTGGAATTATTACCTCTTGCTCCCTCAGTCTGCAGAAAACACAGATAAGACTCTACATAGACTCCTAGAAGTATGAATCATTTTTTTTTAAACAGGAGTAAAGAGCCTCCAATACCTACCTGTGTGAGAGGCTGTGAAGGACATACAAGCTACTAAAAACAGCTTGTGTACACAAATTTCTGCATTTAATATTCATGGAAACCCTTTTATCCACTCTTTATGGTTGAGGGTCTAATAGTCAGTTTTTATTCACTTTTGTGTAGGTCAAGCTTTCTGGTGTCATAACTGACTTTGGAAGTATAGCGGTTTTGATATATATTGATTTGGGAGTTCTGCCAAAAATAAGAATGCAATAGATTTGTTTTAATATAATGCTATATCTACCTAGTTCTTTTTATTTTACTTATGTCCCTTGACCTTCATAATAGCTTATGAGTCAAATATGACAGATATTTTTTACTCTCATTTACAGAGACAAAAATTGGATCAACTAGTTCAATGACTTGCTTCAGATAATATAATCAGAAAATGAAGAAATCAATTTTTGAATCCAAATTTTTAGGTTTCTAAAAATGTTCCCTTATAACTGCATCAGAATGACTTTGTTGCTACTTTTTTTTTTTTTTGATCAAAAGTGAGTCCTATAACCATTTCTTAGGATAAAAATATACAATGTCACTCAATGACTTTTTTTAGTGCAATGCTATTCAAACATATACACAAATCCTATATAGCATAAATTTTCAAAGCTTATGTTTCTCAGATAATTATGCAGCTAAAAATATTATGAAATAAAGGTCAAGCCTAATGGAATTCTTCCTGAAATGAGGTAAGTAGCTTTCATTGGACTAAACTTCTACAATAAGAAATTGTAAAATCTGAAAAAAAATATCTATTTGAAGGCACAGGACAACGGTACAAAGTCATCAGAAACTGGAAGTCAGTTCACAATTGAAAGACAGGAACTACACTGGGTAAAATTTGCATGTAAAGGAAATTGACCCAGAGGACACCACACAGAATTAGGTGTCTACAGCTCAAACAGAAAGTCACAGTCTTTCCAGGTAGAGAAGTCAAGTGACAAATCTTGAGAAAACAAGCAGAGAAATGAGAAGGGAGTCATTTGGGGACAGCTCCAAAATCTGCCTACAAACTCTCTCCAAATTGTTGTTAGACCCCTTTAATTTGTACATTCATGTCCTCAGCCCAATGACAATACCTGGGACTATGAAAGAACTGAGAAGTTTCTGTTGTTGCCAACTTCAGGGGACAGAGATTTCGCCATTTGATGCAGCAAAGCTAATTGCTGGCTAGAATAAAAAAACAAATCATTATTTAAAAGCAGATAATAGAATCCCGATAATCTACAGTATATTATCACAATGTCCACACACAATCAAAGCATATTAAGCATATAAAAATAGCAAAATGTGACTTTTATAAGAATAAAAGCATTTACTAGTAATGAACCACATGATGATCAAGATGTTATAACAAGCAGACAAAAATTTAAAGCATATTTTTAAATATGCTTAAGAACTCAAAACAAAATATTATCATTATATATGGAAAGACAGAGGATCTTATCAGAAAAAAAATAATTATATGCACCTAGTAAAGTTCACCAAGGAAAAGAAAATAAGTAAGCATTAGTAATACCAGGAGTGAAAATTGCAGGAATATTAAAGATCCTATTGACATTAAAAAATTAATACCAGGAATTAATTCCAGGAATGCAAAAGTTATTCAGCATGAGAAAATCGAATCAATGTAATAAGCCACATTAATATAATGAAAGAAAAAACCCACTTGATCATCTCAAATGAAGCAGAAAGGGCATTTGAAAATCTTGTGTTGTATAATGATTAAAAAAAAAAACAGAAAAATAGGAATAGAAGTGAAATTCTTTAATATGTTAAAGGCATTTATGGAAAGTCCACATCTATCATTATGCTCAAAGGTGAAAGAATGAAAATTTTTCCAGTAAGATCATGAACAAGACAACAAAGGCTGCTTTCACTACTGCTATTCAACATGGTACTGAGAAATCTAGTCAGAGTGATTAGGCAAGAAAAAGAAATAAGTTGCATCCAAATCAGAAAGAAATAAATAAAATGATCTCTATGCATATAATCTAATTATATGAACCATGTGCAGAAAAACCCAAATAATCCACAAGAAATCTATTAGATCTAATAAACAAATTCACAAAGCTTCAAGGTTCATATGTAAAAATCGGTTGTGTTTCTATACAACAGCAATGAACAATCTTAAAGAAAAATTAAGAAATCAATACCATTTACAATAGCATTTGAAATAAATATCTAGGAATGCATTTAACCAAGGAAGTGGAAGACGTGTAGAATAAAAATGGAAAAATATTGCTCAAAGAAATTTTAAAAGATCTTTAAAAAATGGGAAAATATCCTGTGTACATGGATTGGATTATTTAATATTGGAAGATGTCAGTACCACATAAAATGGTCTACTGCTTCAATATATTCTGTATCAAAATTTCAGAAGTCTATTTTTCCCAAATGGGTAAGCCAAACCTCAAATTCATATGGAATCACAAAGGGCTGCAGGAAGCAAAATCAATCTGGAGCAAGATGAACAAAGTTGAATATCTCACATTTTCTGATTTCAAAGCATTCTGCAAAGCTAAAATCATCAAAACTGTGTGAAGCTACCATAATGATAGACATATAGATCAAAGGAATAGAATTGAGTGTACAGAAACAGCCTCATATAGTTATGGCCAACTGATTTTAAAGAAGGGTGACAAGAAAATAGAATATTCTCTTCAACAAATGGTGCTGGGAACACTGGCCATCCACATGCAAAAAAAAAAAAAATTACAATAAACCTCTCTTCACACCATACGTACAAATTCAACAAAAATAGAAATGGATCAATGATCTAAATATGTATTAAAACTATAAAACTCTTAGAAGAAAACATAAGGAAATATATTTATGATCTTGGATTTGACAATGGTTTCTTAGAAATTACACCAAAAGAAAAAAAATCAAACAAAAAATAGGTAAACTGGATTTCATAAAAATTAAAACTTCTGTGCTTCAAAGAACATTATCACAAAAGTGCAAAAACAACTTACAGAATGGGAGAAAATAGTTAAAAACCATATATCTGATAAGGGTTTAATATTCAAAATATGTAAAGAACTCCTAAAACTCAACAAACATTAAAAAAATTAAAAATGCGCAGTGTACTTGTATTGATATTTCTTGGCCATCATGCACCTGAAAAGATGCTCAACATCATTAGTCATTAGAGAAATGCAAATAAAAACCAAAATTAAGTGCCACTTCACATCCAATAGGATAGCTACTGCTATCCTATTAAAAATCAGAAAAGAAGTGTTGGTAAGAGTGCAGAGAAATGGGAACACTTGTAAATTGCTGTGCACATATAAAATGATTCAACTGCTGTGAAAAACAGTTTGGCATTTCCTCAAAAAATTAAACATAGAATTATCATGTAACCCCAAAATTGCACTTCTAGTTACATTTTCAAAAGAATTGAAAAAAGAGACAAAAACACATACTTGTCCACAAATTTTCATGCAGGAATATTAATAATAGCCCAATGTTTGAAACAAACCAAGTGACCACCAATAGATGAATGGATAGAGAAAAATGTGGTATATACATATAATGGAATATTTTTCAACTGTAGAAAAGAAATGATAGTTTAATTTTTTTTTTTAAATAGAGAAGTTGTAGGCTTACAGAAAAATCATGTAAAAGATATGGGGTTCCCCAGTACTTCCCCATTATTAACACTCATTGTGTTGCACTGACTTATGGTTTATCTTTTAATTTTTATTCTAGTAACATACATATATTACCTAAAATTTTACCTTTTAACCACATTCACACTTATATCTCGGTGCTGTCAATTACACTCATGATGCTGTGCTACCATCACCACCATCAATTTCCAAAACTTTACAATCATTCTAAATAAAAATTCTGTACAAATTAAGCATTATCTCCACATTCTTTACCCCCAAACCTGGTAACCTATATTCTAGATTCTAACTCTATGAGTTTGGTAATTCTAAATTTTTTCATATCAATAATATCATATGGTAATTGCCTTTTTGTGACAAGCTTATTTCAGTCAATATGATGTCTTCAAGGTTCATTCATGTTGTCCCATATATAAAAATTTCATTCCTTTATAATACTGAATAATATTTCATGATATGTATATAGCACATTTTGTTTATTCATCAGTTGATGGACATTTGTGTTGCTTCCATCTTTTGGAAACTGAATAATGACACTATGAACATAGGTACACAAATATTTGTTCAAGTCCCTGCTTTCATTTCATTTGGGTTTATAACTCATAGAGAGATTGCTGGGTTATATGATAATTCTATACTTAGATTTCTGAGGAACTGCTGAACTGTCTTCCAGAGGGGCTGTAACATTTTACATTCCTACCTGCAAAGAATGAGTATTCCTATTTTTCACATCCTCTCAAACACTTGTAATTTTACGCCTTTTTTTTTAATAGTAGCCATTCTAGTGTGTGTAAAATGTCATCTCAGTGTGGCTTGATAATAGCTAATGAAGTTGAACCTCTTTTTATGTGCTTTTTTAGCCATTTATATGCCCTCTTTGGAGAAATGTCTATTGAAGTATTTTGCTCATTTTTAAATTGTATTGTTTATCTTTTTAATCATTGAGTTTTATGATTTCTTTTATAAAATCTGGATATTAAACCCTTATCAGATATGTGATTTCCAAATATTTTCTCCCATTGAGTAAATTGCCTTATTTTCATTATAAAATCCTTTAATGCACAATTTTTTTTTTTTAATTTTGATAAAGTCCCATTTACCTATTTATTTTATTGTGCTCATGCTTTGGGATTAAAGTCTAAAAACCCATTGCCTAACACAAGAAACTTAAGATGCTTCCCTGAATTTTCTTCAAGGAGTTTTATGCTCCAGATTTTTATATTTAGGTCTTTGATACATTTGGAGTTAATTTTTGCATATGGTGTTACATAGGGTTTGTGGTGATTTGAAACTGTATGTACCCCAGAAAATCATGTTCTTACAGCTAATCAGTTCCTGTGAGTGTAAACCTATGGTAAATGGCACATTTTGATGCAGTCACTTCAGTTAAGGCATGGCCCAGGGTGCTCTTAATCCTCTTACTGGTGTCCTTTATAAATGGGATGAATATATATATGAATATATATGAACATCTATAGGTACATATATATAGATAGATAGATAGATAGATAGATAGATAGATAGATAGATAGACAGGGAGAGAGAGAGAGAGAGAGAGAGAGAGAGAGAGAGAGAGAGAGAAATCAGGAAGAGAAGAGAGAGAGACCAGCAGATGCCACCATGTGCCTTGCCATGTGACAGATGAATCATAGACTGCTGGCAGCTGGTCTTTGGTAAGAAAGCATCACCTTGATGATGATTTCATTTGGACATTTTCCCAGATACTGACTATAAGTGAATAAATTCCCACTGTTCAAGCTGGACTATTTCATGGTATATTGCTTTCAGCAGTCTAGAAACTTAAATGTGTACTCCTTAATTCTTTTGCATATGGATATCCAGTTCTCAACACCATCTGTTGAGGAGACTATTCTTTTCCAATTGAGTGAACTTGGCAGCTTTGTCAAAAATAAATTGGCCATAGATGTGAGTTTCTATTTCTGAACTCCCAATTCAATCTTTTGTCTTCTATATCTATCTTTGTGCCAGTATCATGCTGTTTCAATCACTGTAGCTTTAAAATAAGCTTTAAAACCAGGAAGTGTGAGAACTCCAAATTCATTCTTATTTTTCAGGATGGTTTTGGCTATTTGGAACTCCTTGCCCTTCCAAATAAATTTAATAATTGGATTTTAAATTTCTCAAAGTAGGTGGTTGGAATTTTGATTGGCATCAGGTTGAATCTGTAAGTCATTTTGGGTAGAATTGGCATCTTAAAAATATTTAGTCTTCCAATCCACAGGCATGGAATATCCTTCCTTTTACTTAAATCTTCTTTGATTTCTTTTAACAAAGGTATGGAATTTTCTGCGTATAAGTCCTTTATAACTTTGGTTAAATTTATGTGATTTATTTGATATTTGATTCTTTTAGTTGCTAATGTAAATGAAATTTTATTCTTGACCTTCCTCTTGAGATTACTTATTACTAAGGTATAGAAACAGTACTAATTTTTGTGAGTTGAACTTATATCTTGCCACTTTTTTGAACTTGATATTATTTCTAGAAGCTTAGTTGTAGATATTGCAGGACTGTATTAGGATCATGCCATCTACTAATAGTTTTTCTTCTTCCTTTCCTGTTCAGATGCCTTTTAATTCTTTACCTTGCCTAATTCCTGTGGCTATAACTTCCAGTATGATATTGAATAACAGTTGTGGCTCTGGGCATCCTTGTCTTATTCCTAATTTCAGAGGGGAGGCTTTCAGTCTTTCACCATTGAGTATGATGCTACCAATGGGTTTGCATATATGCCCTCTTTCTGTTGAGGAATTTTCCTTCTGTTCCTATTTTTATAAGATATTTTTATCAATAAAGAATGCTGGATTTTGTTAAATGACTTTTCTGCATCGATTGATATAATCATGTGATTTTTCTCTTTTGATTACTTGATGTGGTGTATTACATTAATTGATTTTCATATGTTGAACCACCCTTGCATAATTTGGATCAACCCCACTTGATCATGGTGTATAATTCTTCTAATGTACTGTTGGATGCAATTTGCAAGTATTTTATTAAGGATTTTTGCATCTGTATTCATTAAAGAAATTGGTCTGTAATTTTCTTCTCTTTTAGTATCTTTACCTGGCTTCAATATTAGGGTGATGATGACCTCATAGAATGAGTTAGAAAGTGTTCCCTCCTGTTCAATTTTTTGGAAGAGTTTTAGTGGGACTGGTATTAATTCTTCTTGAAATGTTTGGGAGAATCCCCCTGTGAAGCCCTCTGGTCCTGGCCTTTCTTTGTTGGGAGGTGTGCTGGTTTGGAGATGTTATATGCCCCAGAAGAACCATCTTCTTTTAATCCATTCTTGTGGGGGCAGACCTATTGTGAGTGGTACCTTTTAATTGGGTTGTTTTCATGGAAATGTAAACCAGGCCTTTCAAGGTGGGTCACAATCCTCTTGGAGGAGTCCTTTATGAGAAGATAAAAGGCAGATGAAATTCAGAGAGCACAGAGATGCATTTTGGAGACAACCGTTGAAACCAGAGCCAAGAGAGAAGCTAAAAGATGAAATCCAGAATTTACCCAAGAGAAGCTAAGAGGAGACCCACAGACACGTAGAAAGAAAATGCCCTAAGGGAAGCAGGAAGGACCCACAGAAACTGAGAGAGCCATTTTGGAACCAGGGCCCAGGAGAGACGGACCAGCAGATGTCACCATGTGCCTTTCCATGCAACAGAGGAACACTGGATGCCAGCAGCCTTTCCTCACAGAAGTTATCTTCCTCTTGTTGCCTTAACTGAGACATTTTCATGGCCTTAGAACTGTAATTTTGTAGCCTAATAAAACCCCACTGAAAAATTTAACCGATTTCTGGTGTATTGCATTCCAGTAGCTTTAGCAAGCTGAAACATAAGGTTTTTGATGACTAATTCAAACTCTTCATTGTGATCAGCTTGTTGAGGTCTTCTGTTTCTTAAAGAGACATTGTAGGGTTTTCATTTGTTTCTAGGAATTTGTCCATTTTATCTGGGTTGTCTAATTTGTTGGCAGTGTTTTATTATTCCATTTACCTATGCAGTGTAAGTACATATGCCCCTTGTCTATTTCTGATTTTGTTTATTTTTGTCTTTCTTTTCTTAACCAGTCTAGCTAAGGTTTGTCAATTTTATAGATCTCATAGGACCAACTTTTTGGTTTTAAAATGCTTTCTATCATTTTTATAGCCTATTTTACTTATTTCTGCTCTTATATTTGCTATTTCCTTCTCCTTGCATTGGATTTAGTTTGCTATTCATTTTAGAGTTCCTCCAGGTGTGAAGTTTGGTCTTTGATTTTTATTCCTTCATCTTTCTTAATGTAAGCATTTGAAGCTATAAATTTCCCTCTATGCTTTGCCTTTGCTGCTTCCCATGATCTTTGATATATTGTGCTTCCATTTTCATTTGTCTCAAGATAGTTACTGATTTCTCTTGAAATTTGATTTTTGGTCCACTGCTTAAGAAGGTATTATTTAAGCTTCAAATTATTTGTGAATTTTACAGTTCTCTGCCTGTTATTGATTTCTGGCTTCATTCCATTTTGTTCAGAGAAGATGTTTTGTATAATTTCAATCTTTTAAAATTTGTTCAGACTTATTTTGTGTACTATCATGTGGTCTATGCTGGAGAATGAGTGACGTGCACATTTTTTCTCCATTTGTTCCTTTATCTTTATGAATTTGGTTCTGTCTTCTAACTCACTGATTCTTTCTTCAGTCTTGCAATATGCTCTTTTGTGTCTCTAGTGTGTTTTTTATTTCATATATTTTCTTTCATTTCCATAAGGTCTTTTATTTTTCTGTGTATTCCTTCAAATTATTTATGCTCTCCTATTGTCTTAATATTCTTTAACTCTTTATGCATACTTTCCTTCATCTCCTTGAATTGATTTAGAAGATTTGTTTGAACATCTTTGATTAGTTGTTCCAAATTCTGTGTCTCTTCTAAAGCCTTAATTTGTTCCCTTTACAGATCCATATTTTCCTTTCCCTTGGTATTGCTTGTAAGTTTTGGTTGATGTCTGAGCATCTGATTATATTGATGACTTAACTCTGAAGGTCAGTATCTCCCTCTTTTATGGGGTTTTACCATTGATTGGCTTTGTGTTAAGGCCCTTCTTTGACACTTGGTCTAACTTATTCTGGACCTTTAGAGTAGCCTATATTTAACTGTTTAGATTTTCATAGCATTTCTTTATCTGACTCTTGCCCTGGATATCTATTACAATTTTTAAGATTGTACTCTCTGTGCAATTGTTTCACCTCCAGGAGAAATCTTCCTTTCCTATTTCCCCTCCAGGAATTTTGATTTCTTCTGTTTGTGTTTGTGCAGAATTTTCTTCTCTGCTCCTATGATTTGTCTAAATTCTCTCTCTCTCTCTCCCTCACTTTTCCTTATACTTTTCAGTTCTGGGCCTATCCTGCTTACAACTGCTCAGCCCTCCCCACTTTTTTTTTTTTTCCTGTAAGGCTTTTCTGCTTCCAGTTCCCCATTAGGGAATCCTACCCCAGGGATCCAGATGGGGTCAGTCCAGAAAGGTGGGTCAATCCAGAAAAGTACATTCTGCATTAAGTGGCACTGCCAACAGAGACTGGGTTAAGCATGCATACCTCTTGAGTACCTCTTTTAAATTTTTCTCCTTTTTTATGTGGCACTCCTCAGCTGCTTGTTCTCTGCCCTGGGTCTCTGCATACTTGTGTCCCTGTGCCTAGATATGTATGGAGTTCTCACTTGCTGCTGTGAGTGGCTCTATAGTCTGCATCTTCAGCAGTAAAAACCCAGGTTGCCCTGCCATTGTGTGACTCCCAAGGCTCATGGGACTGAATGAGGGGGTAGGGTCTGGGCTGCTAGATGTATGAAGAAACTCTCCTACATGATCTTGAGGATTATTTTCTTTGTCTTCAATTCAGCATTTGGGGAATCCTTCTCCATTCTCTATCATCCTCCACAGTTCCAAGTAAGTGGAATTTGACATTTTATTAGTTGATTCTGAGGGAAACTTTTTCAAGGGATGTCTTATTTTGCCCTGTTTATGATGTCCAAAATGAGGTTTTGATATATGCTATAACATGGATGAACCTTGAAATAATTTTGTAGTGTGAAATAAACCAGACACAAAATGACCAAATTGTATGATTTCCCATAAGTGAAATGCCTACAATAAGCAAAATCAGAGAAAGAATGGAGATTAAAGATTACCATATGACAGGGAAGGGGAGAAAGTGGTGTTAATCCTTAAATGGACAAAGAATATCAGTTTTGGATGACACAAAAATGTTGACAATGATGTTGGCAATGCTAGCAGAATATTGTGAATTCATATTAATACCCACAAATTGTCCATTTAGTAATGGTTAACATTGGAAATTTAAATTATATATGATCTCAAAATAAAATTTTAAAACACATTAATAAAATAATATGAAAATTTTTGTCAATAAATTTAACAATTCAGAGTAAATAGACAAATTTCTTTAAAAAGAAACACATCCAAACTGATTGCCTCTACCATCTTAAGTCTATTAAAGGCATATTATTCACCTTCTAAAACCTTTACAGACAGATAAGTCCAGTTTTAAGTGTCTTTACTTATAAATTCTACCAATACTCATGAAGACTTAACATTATCCTACGCAATTATTTCCATACATGAACTTTCCAGTAGAAGAATGTGAGAAATAGAGAAAAATGAAAGGCTATTATGATTGGGGAAGGAAAAATGTTAAAAATAGGCCTCTCTATATATTCTATATGCAGAAATTTCTAATGAATCTAGGAAAAAACTTAAAATTAATATGAAAATTTACTCTTTGCAAAATAAAAGATTAAAACAATCAAATTAATTTTACTCCTTTATATTATCCACAAACAATTAGAAAAATAATCTTAAACACAGTCAATTAAAATAGTATGAAACACATAAAATTTTAAGAATAAACTTAATAACATTTGAAAGTCCTCTTCACTGAAAAGCAGAAAACATTGCTGAGAAAAATCTAACTAAATGGAGAGATATACAAAACAATCTTTATGGATTAAATGACTAAATAAGTTAAAATTCAATTCTGCCAAAATGGCTGTATACAAAGTATTCCCCCAAATTCCCTACAGATACTCTTTGACAAGGTACTTTAGTTTTTATATTTGCATTGACCACTTTTCCATTTAACTAATTCTCTCTCCTCCTCTTTCCAATCTGAGAAACTATCCAGCTATCAAACTTGCAATTTCAGATGTTTTATTTTCATTTCTGGAATTTCTATTTGCCTCATTTTTACAGAGTCTTATCTCATGAAAATCTAAAATTCTTACTTTATTTTCCTATTTTATCAATTTCAGGATTTCTCATCTTCAGGGCTGTTAATATTTTGGGTTGGATAATTCTTCCATTTGTTGAGCTTTCCTCTACATTGTAGGATATTTACAAACATCCCTGACTTCCGCCTCCTAGGTGACATCAGGACTCTCCCTACCAATTATGACAATCAAAAATACCTCTAAATTAGCTAAATTTCTCCAGGGATGTTTGTGTGTAAAATAACTGAGAACAATTATTTTATTCAATATGTATGTTATTCATTTTTAATGGGGTGTTTGTGTGGGTGTTTGCATGTATGCCTTTTCAAAGCTTGTATCATTTATGATTTTTATTTATTGTCTTGATTTTCCTCTTGGTTTTGTTTATAAGTTCTTATACCATGTTATGCCTAGCATATTTTTACTTGAATTTATTATATTTATTAAACATATTTAATAATATTCTGATAATTACACACTCCTCCAAAAGGCCCAGTGTTTTCATCTTCTGTACTATTTTCCTCTCTGCAATTTTAGTCTCTTCAAACCCCACTAGTTTTGGAGGTAACACATACTTACACAAAATTATCTATTTTTCTATTTATTCTCAGCAAGGGTGTTGTTTTGCTGCATAGTAATCCATCTTATCCAGAGCAAAGGTAATAATTTTATTTTATTTATTCAGGTGTAATTAATTGTGGATAACTTCCTGAAATTTGTTAACAACTGGTCCATAAATAAACTTTTCACTTATATCCAATATTTTGTTCATAATACCCATTTTTTCAATCAATCTGTATGTAATTTCTGAAAAAAAATTATATAGTTGTTCCTTTTTCCTTTTATAGTTTTGCTTTGCTATTTCTTCCTTTACACTCAATTTGAATCATATTTAATACAAGCTTTTAGAATACTGTTAAAAGCCTGATATTCTTGGGTTGCAAAAGTCATGCTTATTGTTTGTTCTTGCTGAGGATTTCCCTTGTGATTGCCACTTGTTTTTTTTTTTTTTTTGTTTTTCTTCAGAATTTAAGATGAATTCTACTCTGTAATACATGGCATGGGTATAGAAGCAGGAGTCACAGGGGAAAGGGAAAATGTACAAAATCACTAACAGCAAGTCAAGAGAAGGCCTGTATCTTTCACCCTCCCTTCAGCCCACAGAGAATTGTAACAGGGTCTGGATTAACTTCTAAATAGGAATTTGCTTCTATCTTATATTCCAGTAGAGAATATAACTGCTTGTAGACACCCCTTATGAAAAAAAAAAAAAAAGAAAGAAAAAGAAAAGAAAAGAAACAGTCTTGTCAGCAATATTCTTGCTATTCTTTGGAGTATATTTAATAATGTTCATTGTCTTTTCTAAGCATTAACTTAAATATTTTTACTTGACCATCATTTTTCTGTATTCATCTCAGTAAAATGAGGAAAAAAAGTAAATTTCTTCAAACCAAGGCTTTATGTAATAATTACTTTTGTATGACTATACCTACTACAATTTCTGAGTCAACTCAATAAATTCTTGCTGAGTACACCTATAAATCAAACAATGAATTGATCATGAAAGATGTATTTTTATATATATGAGAGAGTAGATTCTTAAAGTTTACAGTAATTTATCACATCAGTTTTTATTCATTTCCAATATTTTCAGCTTCATTTTGGCCTTATAAACTCATTATCTCTGAGAAAGATGTTGAATGTCATTTCCAATATGGGCTTAAATATTATTGTTTAGGGATGCAATGAACACTTTGTGAACCACATTATTAAAAAGTCAATAATATCATAGCTTACTTTCCTTTAAAAAATTCAAGGATTTTATTGTCCATGTCTGATAATTTGTTTCTTCTTGAAAAAAAAAAGTTGAAATAGTTATGTTTCTTGTTGCTAGCTTAACTTCTAAAATTGTCAATATTTTATCACTAAAACATTTAGAGCTGTGCTCACCTAGGAAAATTTAGTAATGACACTTCTGAGATTAGCTTGGGTATTTCCCTCATTTATCCATTCCCTCAATAAATATTTGAGTACCATTTACATTGGGATATGAAACTATACGAAGGTAAAAATTCTGACTTAATTGATTTTCCATAATTGTGAGTAACAAACAAAAAGTAATCAAGTGATAAGGACAATAAACAATACAAAAAAAAGGAGAGAATAAAGGGTTTACAAGGATTTTGGATGATGAGATTGCTATTTAAAAAAGCATAATCAGAGACACAGGGAAAGATGGTGGCATGATGATGTGTGGAATTTTGTTAGTCATATAGACACCATCCATCGGTCTCAAATGGGTGAAACAGCTGAGATCAGAGTGTAGAATTGTAAGTAAAACTCGCCAAACTGTGGAGCTGGCCCTCCTCACCAAGTGGCATTGCAGATGAGTCATAAAACTTCCTGTAAGGAAAAGAAGCAGTCCATGCCAGGAGCAAAGGAATGTAGCTCAACAAAGTTCCAGATTTGGTTTTAATTAACAAATTTGGACTACTGAATACAAGCTACCAGCACAGATATACCTGGAGCAAGAAGGAAAGAAACCCAGAGGTTTCTCCCAGCAGAAAGGAGGTGAGGCTGATAGAAAAAAGTACATAAATAAATAAAAGCAAGGGTTTTAGAGTCAGCTGAGTTCAGAATACTGGAAAAGGGCTGTGTCCCAAGAAAAGAAGAACACAGGACCTGGTAACAACTCCAGTTCTTGCCTGGTCAATGGGAGAACTGGAGACTGGCTCTGAAAAGGGGATTTCTTTCTTTTTTCTCTCATTCTAAGTAGCTCATTAGAGAAAGCCTTAGGCATTTTAAATTGTCAGCACTGACCCAGGCAAAGGTGGAGTTAAGATAGAGAGTCAAAAGAAAGACTAAAGTGTATGAGATAATTCCCTAAAGGGCTTATCTTCTCTAAGAAAAAAGGGAAGCTCAAGTGGTCCTTCCCAAGAGAACTCAGACTCCAGGGCCTGGGGAATAAGAAAATAGAAACAGCTTAAACTTGGCTTCTGAAACCCTTGGCCCCTGGGTTGGACATGGTCCATTGAGAATTAAAGGCACCACAACTCTTTATGCCAGTGGGGAACTGCAGGCTGACAAGTGTCACTTGATGGGCAGAGCAGGAAAAGCACAGAGTCTAGAGGCCTCACAGGAAAGTCTGACAATCTGCTGGGTCTCACCCTCTGGAAATCCTGATACTGAATACAGCCTCCACCTGAGACCTGAGCCTGTCTGATCTGGCAAAATTCTGACTGGGGTAATCAAGAAAACCAGATGCCTAGACAACAAAAATTATGAATAATACTAGGAAAAATCAAGATATGGCCCAGTCAAAGGAACAAACTTATACTTCAAATGAGATACAGAAGTTGAAACAACCAATTAAAAATCTTCAAACAAATATGCTAAATCAATTCAAAAATCAAATTAATGAGATGAGGGAAGATATGGCAAAAGAGATGAAGGATATAAAGAAGACCTTGGGCAAACATAAGGAAGAAGTCAAATGTTTGAAAAACAATTGCAGAACTTATGGAAATGAAAGGCACAATAGAAGAGATAAAAACACAATGGAGACATACAACAGCAGATGTGAAGAGGCAAAAGAAAGGATTCTTGAACTGGAGGACAAGACATTTGAAATCCAACACACAAAAGAATGGATTGGGAAAAGTATGGAAAAATATGACCAGGGTATCAGGGAATTGAATGACATGAAGTGCAAAAATATATGAGCCATGGGTGTCACAGAAGGAGAAAAGAAGGGGAAAGGGGTAGAAAGAATAATGGAGGAAAATCACTGAAAATTTCCCATGTCTTATAAAAGACACAAAATTACAGATCCAAGAAGTACAGCACATGCCAAACAGAATGGATCTGAGTAGAGCCACCCCAAGGCACATAACAATCAGATTATCAAATGTCAAAGACAAAGACAAAGAGAGAATTCTGAAAGCAGCAAAAGAAAAGCAATCTGTCACATACAAAGGAAGCTCAATAAGACTATGTGCATATTTCTCAATAGTAACCATAGAGATGAGAAAGCAGGGGTAAGATGTATTTAAGATACTGAAAGAGAAAAACTGCCCACCAAGAATTCTGTATCTGGCAAAACTGTCCTTCAAAAATGAGGGGGAGTTAAAAATATTTTCAGACAAACAGACGTTGAGAGTTTGTGAACAAGAGACATGCTCTACAAGTAATAGTAAAGGGAGTACTACAGGCAGATGGGAAAAGATGGGAGAGATGTTTGCAGAAGAGTGTAGAAATGAAGACTGTTAGTAAGGGTAAAAAGAGAAAAAGATGAAAACAAAATAAAAATAAAATAAGTTATGATATATAAAATCCAAAAGACAAAATGGTAGAAAGTACACATTACATTGAGTGAAATTAGCCAGAAACACAAGGACAGATACTGTATGGTCTCACTAATATGAACTAACATTGATGAGCAAAATTTGAGAGATGAGAACACAGGTTATCAGAAGATAGAAAGAGGGTTGAAAATTGGATGGAAAACAGGAAAAATACACTCAGTGCAAACTAGAATCTATCATTAATGGTAACTTTGTAAAATGTTTCCATTAATTGTAACCAAGTCAATATACCGAAGCTAAATATCTGTAAGACAGGATATAAGGGATTGATATGGAATTCTTGGTGGTGGTGGTGTTGTCTGATCTTTTCATTGTACTTTATTTTATTTTTATCTTTCTTCTATCCTTTACATTTTTATTCTTCAGTGTTTTTTTTTTCTCCTTTACCTCCTTCTTTGCAGAAGAAATGGAAATGTCCTCATATAGATTGTGGTGATGAATGCATGATTTTTTGATAATACTAGGAATCATTGTTGACTTAGGAAGGATTATGTGGTTTGCAAATAAAACTGTACAAAAAAATAGAAGGATGAAAATGCAGAAGAAACTGTGGAGAGAGAGATGTACCTATTCCCTGTTGGTAGGGAAGTAGAATGGCACAGCCCAGCTGGAGAGCTCCATAGTGGTTCCACATGATGCTAACTCTGGGGTTGCCATATGGTCCTGCAAACTCATTATTGGGTATATACTTATTGAAGAACTGAGAGCAGGGACATGAGTGGACATTGCACAGTGGTATTTATGGCAGCTGTATTCATTACTCACAATGGATGGAGGTGATAAATGGATCGACTGAAAAATGGAATGGCCAACAGTGGTGTATACATACAATGGAATACTGAGCAGAGGCATGAATAAATGAAATTGTGAAGTATGCAACTAGGTGAATGGACTTGAGGACAGTATTCTGAGTGAAATAAGTCAGAATCAAAAAGACAAACATTAGAATGCCTCACTAATATGGACTAACTATAATGTGCAAACACTGAGAATTGAATCTGAAAGCATAGGTTATCAGGGTAAGGCTTATGGTAAAGGTTCCTAGATTGTAAGCTCTACAGCAGTCACATGTATTCATGAGTTGTAATGGTTATCTATAAATTCTGAGATGCTGAGCTGTTTGTGTATAACCTGGTCAGTCCCTGGAACTTTGGGTAACTGTGTTACACCTGAGACCCAGAGCCAGAATTCAGCAGCTATGAATTTGGAAATATTAACTTCCCAACCTGTGGAATTCCTGATATTCTCACAAACACTGAGGACTACCATTGTAGTAGACAAAGCCCTCACTCATTGGGCATGCACTTATGAAGCTTGTTACTGCAATGGATAGGCTAGGCCTACTTATAATTTTGCCTAATTGCCACCTCCAGAGAACTTCTTTTGTTGCTCAGGCTCAGATGTGGCCTCTCTCTCAGCCAACTCTATAGGTGAACTCATTGCCCTCTTCCTATGTGGGACATGACTCCCAGGGGTGTAAATCTCCCTGGCAATGTGGGACATGACTCCCAGGGATGAGCCTGAACCTAGCATCATGGGATTGGAAAAGCTTTCCTGACTAAGAAGGGGAAGAGAAATGAAACAAAGTTTGATTGACTGAGAGATTTCAAACAGAGTGGAGATGTCAACCTGGAGGTTACTCTTATGCATTATATAGATACCCTTTCTTAGCTTTTAGTCTATTAGAATAGCTGGAAGGAAATACCTGAAAGTGTTGAGCTGCAATCAAGTACCCTTGATTCCTGAAGATGGTCATGTATATAGCTTGTACAGTGTGACTGTGTGATTATGAAAACCTTGTGGCTTACTCTTCCTTAATCCAGTGTACAAACAAATCAGAAAAAATGGAGACAAACAGTAAATGAATAATAGAGGGGAAAAGGTGTAAGAGATGTTTTGGGTTTTCTCTTTTACATTCATTTTTATTTTTATTCTTATTTTTATTTTTTGGAGTAATGAAAAGGTTCAAAAAATTGTGATGTTGACTGCAGAACTATATGTTGATACTGTGAATAATTCATTGTAGACTTTAGATGATTTTATGGTATGTGAATAGTTCTCAATAAAATCACATTTAAAAAAGCATAATCCATGATGATTTACATATGGTGTGACAATTTCTATTTAAATTGAGACATAAGAGTAGAAATTGATACATTTAATTTGGGATAGACAACTACATTTCTTCCAGATTATTTGAGTTGTGTGTTTTTCATATATAGGAATTATACATTTGTACCTTTATCAAATATGACACTACTTTGCAATTCCTTTCATTTATAGAGAAACATTGGTTCAAATTAATCCCAGTTTTGCAAAGAAATATGTGCCATTAAAAGACTAAAATTAAAATCAAACTTAAATAATACTTACCCAATTTTCTTGAAAAAATATTGTTTTAACCAAACATTGTATAGATATTTACTTGTACATCTCATGAAACAGTCAATTCGGTAATTCATTTGAGAGAAAAACCTCATATAGAAATGATAATGGCCATGACTAGATGTACTGATACTACTTAATAAAATCATTTTGACTTTAATTTTTATTTAAATCAGAAAAATACAAATTTTATTCCTAGGTAACAGTTGTGAGAAGAATTCAAAATTGAATATTATTGTAACTACTGGGTGAACCGGGGTTAACATATTATGATCGACATTTTTTCATTGATTTCACACTCTAACTATTATTTTTATCACTAATGTACGTAAAGTGGCAAATTACTTTCTAACCTTGTTAATTATCTTCCATTTTTTTCCCCATCCTGCAGTCGAAGTGCTACTAATCATATAAAGAAGTATATCATGTTTGAGGATAAGGTGAGGGTAACATGAAAATGTACTGTTATATGGGGTGACCCGTGGTATACTCTAAGGACAGATTATGCCTATAAAGTCATGCCAGACTATGACTATAAAGTTAATGATAGCCATAAGTCTACTAAAGCATCTGGCAAGGCTGAGACTACATGCCACTGAAGAGCATGATGCAAGCCTAGCCAGGGGATTTACACAATCATGCCACCTCAGCAAAGATGTAAGTTTAAGAAACCTTAAAAAAAGACTTGCCCTTACAAGATTAGCTGGAATGCCTTTTATGAAAGAAATACCCAGTAACTGACCCAGACTGAATATGGATATGTGAAAGGGGTGTTTCCCCCACAGATTTTGAGAGTTTTGTCCAGACACAGACTCTCCTGGTCAATCAGTTGCACCACCTCCTCCCTGTAAGGTGTGGACAACTTCAGCCTGCCCCCACTGTTCCTCTTGTAAGATCACTGTTGCTTGAATAAATCTGTTTTAACAACATACGCTGCCTGAAACTTTGACATGGACTGAACCAAAGGGGAGATGTTTCACCTGGGAATTTTGCCATTCATAGACCCCAGATAGGACAACCCAACTCTTCTCTTTATCTCATTTCAATGCATCATAAATTTGTTTACTTCCTAGTATATGGTTCTAATATCTTTTAAATATGCTTAATATTTCATCTCTGTTTCATTCAGATAATTTTCTCATTTGTCTGAGAATAAATCCAAAATTTGAGAAGTTTTTTAGATTCTGTATCAGGAAATTTGAGTTCAATTTTAGTTAGTCATTACAAATTATATGATTTTGGACAATTGACATGTATCTTCATAATTTCATAAGGCATGGATGGATCATTAAGAATAATTAAAATAGTCTTAGAATAAATACTGAAAACTAAATAGAAAATAGTTGATAATAAAAAATTACCATAGGAGATCAATATATCATTAATTTTCATTAAGAAAACTGATGTGCTTTCCCAATCAATGTATATATTTTGCATACATAACAGATTACATTCTTTTCAAATTCATATAGATTAATCACTGAGAGATCATGAGATGAGCCATAGAACACATTTCAACAAATTTAAAAGTGGTGAAATCATTCAGTGTATAAATCACTAAAATCAGTAATACAGAAATACCAGAAAATGAAGAAAAATGACAAGGATATTGAAAAATAGTGTGAACTAAATGACAGTTATATATATATATATATGCATATACATATATACATACATATATATATATAAATGCAGCTAAAGCAGCACGTAGAAAATATATATCATCAAATGCTTAAATTAGAACAGAATCAAAGGTGTAAAATCAAGAAGCAGATAAAACCCAAAATAATTAGAAGGAAGCAAATAATGGAGAAATTACTGACATGAAATTTGAACATACAGTATAAAAAGCATCAATAAATGTAAAGCTGTCATTTTTTTTTGCCAGGTCTCCATACTCCAACTCTTCATGGGGCCACAAACTAAGGGCCAGTTGTACCTGCACACTAAGGGGTTGTACCTTCAGAAAGGAAAGCTGAAATTATAAGTCAGAGCTTTTACAGCTCTAACAACTGCCCATCCTCCACTCAAGAGAGAAGAGCTATTTTCCTTGGAAAGTAAACCATCTGTAGAGAGGCAAGTGAAAGGAATCCAGCCTCCCTGCAGTGGAATACAAGTTAATGGGTCTGGGGAAGACAAGTCTATAAATATCTCTAGATATAAATATCTCTAGCAATATACTTTATGTATCTTCCAAGGTATGTCCTCTTTCAAACATTCTTTATCCTGTGCCCTTGCTCAGAAACCCTGGACTATGCAGAAAGGTGAAACCATTCATGGAGAATTGCTCCCTGAAAATTACCAATGCTAGATGTAAAAGAGGGACTATTATTACAAATAATGTAAAAATAAAATGAAAATTATGGAATACTATGAGCAAGTTTAATAAAAAAACATACTTGAAAACTTGGATGGGGATGAAGATACAAAAGACAAAACTTAGTAAAAATTACTCAAGGATAGAGAGAAAAAATAAATAACCCTATATCAAAGAAAATTGAATTTCCATTTAATAGTCTTCTCACATGGAGAACCCTGGCCACAGACAACATCCCATGTAAATTTTATGAAATATTTAAGAAAGAAAATGATAGATAATGTGCATTTCTCTATTTTAGACCATCCCCCTATATTAAAAGTCTTGGGAAAAATAAGTAGAAATAATTAAACAAATTTGCATTAGAGAATGTTAACTCTCCTTCAGTATCATTTTTCCTCTCTCTTTATCTTAGACAACATGTGACATGCAAAATTTTTGATGAGCACAAAGCCATACAGCCAGAGATTACATTTCCTGGTCTTCTTTTGAAGACCTTTGGATGGCCAGGCAAACACATTTAAGCTATTATTACAGCATTAGAAAGGTTGAATGCAATTTATGTACTGACTTCATAAAGAAGCTTGTATAAAACATAATAAAGTGACAAAAGTTATGAGTATTGAACCAGATTTAAACTTTTGGAGTAAGTATATTTTAGATTTTGTCAATGGAATATGTTTCTGATATAAATTGAAGACATTTAATAATGATAGACGGTACATAAATATCAAAGCAATTGTAAAAAATAATATTTTGTTGATTTCTTTCATAGATTTGGGCATGTATCAGTGTCAAATAGGGTGATAAATAGGGCAAATATAAATAAAATATGTGAGAAATTTACAGTTGATCATCAGAATTTGGACTGGGAACACAACTTCAAATACTTCAGATGAAAAAATAGTAGTAAAACACTGGCCAAAATTGGATGGCTGCATATCTATGGCATTTTCTCATTGGTGGAATCAGGATTGGCTACACAAAGTGTAAGCCACAATTCAAAATGAAAATATGGCATTGACTAAGATTTCAAGATGGCAACAGCAGAGCCTTAAACCAACTAGATGTCTCTTGGAAGTGAAAGGCCCTATGATACTGCACAGGTTGAATAATCATGAAGCCAGACCTTGGTAAAATAGAATGCTTCATAGCAACATAACACCATGGTGCAAATTTTTACAATAGCAAGCAAAAACAAGACAGTACAGAACAAAATAAAAGTTGGTCATATGTTTATGGTCATATCTTTGTCCAAATATTTCCTCCTTTTTCTGAAATTCTAGGGTATTTAATACTATACGGTATCATTTCTTTGTGAACTCAGTCTACTTTCCTAGAGCCTTTAACGATTTACAATTTTAAGCATTTTATTATTGTCTTCTGAATTAAAATATAAGACACTTAAGGAAGCAATTCTTACTTCTGTGTCTAGCAAATATTGGGCATAATGTACTACTCCTACTATCAGCTTTCGTTACAGTACAAGATGTAGGCTGGTGGTAGTAGCAGTATAATAATCAATTAATCCTCAATGTTGCATACCAATTTCACTTGGATTCATTTGTTTGGACCTCAGGGAAAATTTTGAGTATTATAAACCTTAATTATAGAAAATGCACTTAAAATACACATGCAATTTCTTCTCTGGAAGAGTCCATGTAGGTCAAATAGTTGCCCAGAAAGGTGAAGATAATTTTGAATTATTCATAAAATCTCATAAGAATAAAAGGCAAAATGACCTGAGGGTAGGGATAATGTTACACTAGCTCCTCAGACAAACACAAAGTGACATTAATATAAAATATATGCAGTGTAATGGGGACCATAACATAAACAATTTTGAACAGCAAGAATTTTCCCTTCTGGTCAAGCCTAAACCAAAGGATCTAAGAAGATCTGTTTCTTTGTTGTTTTGTTTGTTTTATGTCAGCTGTCTCCCAACTCGCTCTGCTACATCTTATCAGGAGTTGAATTTCATGAGCTTCCAATTGAAGCACTTATTAAGTCAGTTGTTCTCTGGTTTCAAACACTTTGAGGATGACATTTAGCTTCCCCATCTAGGAAGGCCCTGGTTCCAAACTTCATGAAATTGCACCTCCTTAGATTGCTAGACATTTACACTAATGTATCTTTGAGCGTGTGAAACCATGAGATTTAAAGGGTCCAAGCCACTGAGGCTCAGGAGTATTGAGGTTCCAAATATGTGAGACTGTAGACTGAGAATGTTCAAAGCCATGAAACTGGGATTCTATGAAAATTCAAAACTGCAAGACTGAAAAATCATGAGACTGTGAAATTGCCAGATCTCTATCTCTAACTCTACTCCTTAGCAAAATTTCCATGTGAGAGGATTACTGGAGGGAGAGGATTACATATTTATGTATGTATGTATGTATGTATGTATGTATGTATGTATGTATTTATTTATTTATTTATTTATTTTTGTCTTTAGGACACCTCTGGTATTAAATGTGACCCATTTAATGTGTGATCAGCCCATGGTTTGTCAAAAGTTCAGCTGATTTCTCCTTGTCCTAGTCAGGACCCTTCTTATCTAGCAGACTTGCTCCTAGGCCTTCTCAGCCTCCAACCTTGGAAAATCACACTGGATATGTCTGCATCATACAACCTTCCAATTCTTTGCTCATCCAAGAAAGGCTATTTGTTCTGGATAATAGACTTCATCTTTTAAAGATTTGTTTTAAACCCCAAGCTCTTCTTCTTTGCTTTCAAAGAAGAAATAATTATGTTTATTGGTGTGTATTTGGAAACGTGTTGCTTTTAAGATGCGTGAGAATGTTTTCTTGTTTCTTCACTCCAATGGGAAGCAAATCCTCTTTTCTAATCAGTTTGCTTTTTGGTAGCCTTTAATACAGTATGATTATTGTATAATGCAAATGCCAATTTTATTTTGTTTTTATATGTGTCATCAATATTCTTACTATGAATTTCTGTGCCAAATACCTTCTATGGTCACTTCTATTCTATGCTCTCTTACTATCAGCACCATTTCATTTCTGGATTCTTTTTTCCAACCCACTCATCTATATATTTGTTGTGCATCAGTGCTATAATATATGCTATTTCTCCAGAATTAAAAATTATCTTAATACCAGGTAAGTAAATACTATTTTCTTGCTCTTCTTTACAAATTATTATTATAGGAAATTTGTTCATTAAAATACATTTTAAATTCAGGTTGTCAAGTTGGATTAATTGGATTTGAATTGGATTTACAGATCATTTTGTAAATATTAGACATCTTGCCTTTACTGCCCATTTAGATACAGTGTACAGGTTTCTATTTGAATGTTATTTTATGTAATACAATAAAATCATTAACATTCTGCAAGAATTAATCATGGGTACTTTATAGAATCTACTGTTACTATGCATGGTAACCTTTTCTATTGCATATCAAAAAATGTTTTGCCGTTGATTGTTCAAAGTTGATTTCTAATCCTGGCATCTAAAATTCTTATTTGTTGTGTGCATCTCTGTTAAACATCTTGAATGAATTTTAGATAATCATATCTTTTGAAAATTGTGAGTTTCACCTCTTTATTTCCAAAACTTTTTATATTCTATCACTTTATTATTTTTTTCACTTGGACTTCCAGGAAAAGGCAGTAGGGTGAATTCTTGATTTTTGTGAGATGTTTACTAAAATTTTCACCTTATCTAACAAGTTATTAAATTACTTAATAAATACCCTTTACAGAATAAGAGGTTTGTATCAATAATATTTGTTATACTTCATCAAAATATTTTCTGTATTTCTTATTGATATCATATGGTGTTTCATTTTTCTGCTGCTAAAACAAATATGTAATGGGTTGGTTTGACAACAGGAATTTATTGGCTCACAATTTTAGAGGATAGGAGGCTTGCTTCCTCCCAAAGGTTGGTATCTTCTGGCTGTCCAGCAATCATTAGGGTTCCTTAGCTTTTCAGTCACATAGCAAAACACATGGCAGCATCTTCTCCTTTCTCTTCCATGTTCTGTTGACTTCCGGCTTCTCATGCATCCCATAGCTTCTCCTTCTCTGTCCAATTTCCTTTGTTTATAAGGACTTCAGCCATATTGGATAAAGGCTTACGCTCATTCAGCTTGGACACACATTTATAAATACTGTCTTCAAAGGCCCTACTTATAAATGAGTTCATACTCACAGGACAAGGGGTTGGTACTGGAACATGCCTTTTGTGGGAGGCATGATTCAGTCACCAACATATGGTATTATCTTTGGGTTTGTTAATGGGAAGATTATATTATTGACTTTTTTATGCTGAACCATGCTAACAGTTATCATGAGATAAGCATATTCTAATACTGAAAATTTTGTAAACTAAATTCCTTAAACCCCCCCAATTGTCTACTTCTGTAGTAAGAGATTTTTGACTATAGACTTCATGTATTTGTTGTATATTTCATCATGATTCAAATACAATAATTTATAATTTTCAAAAAATATTTTAATCTCTTTTATATTCATTAGTTTAACATAGATTGTTTAAATTTAAAACTCTTAATTGAATGTCATGTATATGTACTTTTTTCTGTAATGTCACTTATTTGTAGCTTTTGCAATATTTTTAACAGTGGCTTCTGATCGTAGATTTTGTACATCATCTGTGAAAGTAGCTGAATTATGACTTGCAAGAAGGCTGTGGGGAAGAGTTTTTATATCCAAGAATCAGAACAGTAAGATAGATGATTAAATGACAGTGCCTAGTAAAGTAGATGGATCCAACACATATTATTTGTTGATAAAAGGAATGAAAGATTGATGAAAACGTACCCTTCAGTGTTCCCCTGGAATATGTCTTAGTTTCCCTCTGCTGAAACAAATACCACAAAATGGGAATTTACTGGGTCATGGTTTTGAGGTTGGCTGGTGATCCTTGGGTGGATCTTTGGCTTTTCTGTCACATGGTAATGCACACAGTGATGGCCTGTCTTTCAAGCTAGTTGGATAATTTCAGTAGAATTGAAAGACATTAAAAGAGTGTCTTACTTTTAATGACTTATGTTTCTAGAGCTGTTATTTTGATGAAATTAGTTTAAACCAAAGGAAGTCAACATGTGTATTGCATGTATGATTTAGCCAAGGGATATTTAGTAGTACCATTTCATTATTCTTTTTCCATATTTACAGAGATTACAAATTCTGGACAACAGGCTTTAGCCTTTTATAGGGAACTGCTCTAAGATTCAGTGCTGCTAATGTTTTAGTTATTTTGGAGAGAAAAACATGTCAAAATTTATTTTTACTTCCCAGTGTCTCTCTTTTATTTTCAATATAAAATCAAAATGATATTATATCCTCCTTGGAAAGAAATTGACAAAAATTAATAATGTATCCTATGAAAAGTATTGTAAAGGAATAAGAAATATATTTTCCCTGACCATTCAAATCTAATTGGTAAGAGTTTGAATCAGTAAGTCCTAGTGAATCTGTTAAATAGATATTTTACCTTTTATACAATGAAGCAAAATGTATCTGTACTATGTCCCATACCATTTGTTGTAAAATATTTACCTAAGAGAAAAAATATGAGACTCTGTTGTCTTTTTTATTATATATGTGAATAAAATTATAGACATAAATATAACCATTTAAATAATTTCAAAGGATTTTAAGCCCTCCTTAATTATGACATAGAATGATGTTACAAATCTTCAATTTATTGATATTTTCCTAGATAAGCTTTATCCTTACTAAGAAGATAGACAAAGAATCTAGAAAGAAGGAAACCTAGAGTAATACTGTAATTACTATATGTATAGTCATATCATAGAAACTTTTACTTGAAACAATTTCCAGAAAATCTAGCTCTTTATAGTACAAAGAAGAACCAGGATGGATTGGGGTCTTCTAAATTTATTATAAAATTACTGTACATTTATATAATATATTTTAGTATTTTTAATGTATATCATTGTGTTAAGTAAAAAAAGACGGATATGAATATCAAATTATAGGAATTCTCTCATATGATTACATTTGAGTTAAAAGCTATGGTTGTTTCAAATCCCACTGTGACTGGAGCAATCCCTAGATATGAAAAGAAATGTTTCAGTTACCTCTTGCTACTTTATGAAGCATCTCAAAATTTATTGTTTTAAAGCATTAACCTTTATCAGATCGCAATTCTATGGGTCTGCTAATGGTTCTTCTTGTCCAGGAGAGTTCATCTGATGGTTGCTGGGCTTGCCCATGCAACTGGTGTGTCAGCTCAGGTCTAGATCATCAAGAGTATCCTCACTCACATGTCATATTTTTGTAAGCTGTTATTCAGGGTGATTGAAACACCTGAGTCTTACTTCTGCCCACAGCTTTCAAGCTAGTTGGACTTCTTCAAAGGCCATTGCACAGTTCAGAAAGCTGCAGGGAAAGCCGTCTTCAATGGAGAAGCACTGGTCAAAATTCTACTTGTGCCACATTTTCAAGTAAAGTCCCATAGGCCAGAGAAAATCACATAAGCATTCCAGATTCAAGAAATGGAATAATAACTCCTACCTAATCATTAGGAACGGAGGGATTTCTGGGCATTTGGTAATCAAGACAGTCATGTTCAGGCTGCATGTTATTTACATTTCTCGTGCATGAAAAATATGCTAACTCTTATCCCAAGGATCCCAAAAGTCTCATCAGTCCTGGACTTAGGATTAAAGTCCATAATCTTAGCTAAAAGTTAGTCCTGGGAAGTGCTTCTCTTAAACTAAAAAGACAAGTTACCTGCACCTTCCTCTAAAAATCTGTTTTAGACATGTAGATTAGTCACCTTTTTCTACCTTCCAAGTTAAAGCAAGTGACAGTTTCATCAGAAAATGATATGGGTCTTCCTAGAAAATGATATGGGTCACCAGTTTTACAGCTTACGTTCATAATTTCCTCATTGTTTTACCAACAGATCATTCACAAGTTTTCTATTCCCACCTCCTCACATTCCCAAAGTTGAAGTCATTTCTAAGTGCAATATCTCCATCAGTTGTGTATTGTTGAATAACAAACTACCCAAAATATTAATGACTTAAAACAATAACTTTCGTATAATTGGCTCTTAATTCCATGGGTTGGCTAGGATGTCATTCTTGACTAGGTCAGGCCAGCTACTCTCTGCAGGGCTAGTTTATGCATCAGCAGGTCATCTAATAGCTGGATGATTTGGGATGGATTCACTCACATGACTGGTAGTTGGAAGCTCCTGGGAAATTGGAGAGTGATGGATCTTGCATTTCGCGCTATCCAGGAGAATAGCCTGAGATACTTCACATGGTAATTGAAAGGTTAAAAAAGTTTCAAGAAAGGATAAACCATAATGCTCAAGCACTTTCCAGGTCTTTGCTTTTATTATTATTTTACATAATGTCTCATGACAAAAACCAAGTGACATGACCATCTCAGATTTAGCCATTGGAGAAATAGAGTCCACTTCTTGACAAGAGTAAAAGAATTTGTGATCATTTTTGCAATCTATCCCAATAAGTTAAATAAACAAGGCTTGTATTAACCTGAATGTTTTTATTTTTCCCATTAGAAAAATAGCCACAATGTATGTAGGAAATGCAAAGCATCAATTCTATTTCACATATCCATCATCCATTTAACTCTCTTGCCCTCCAATTTCTTGACCTTTTCTTCAGCAATAACATTTCCTTCTTCCACATGTCATACTATAGTTTTGTCATACTTCAGTATTTTTCATTGCTGATTACTGCACTATCTCCAGAAATTTAGATTCATGTATTCTCTTCTCTGACTTACAGTCATGATCTTACCAACTTATTTCCTTTCCCCACTTAAGTAAAAAAACAAAACAAACCAAAAACAAAATGGGATCCCATCTTAAACAGTTTCATTAACTCCACCATTTTTTCATGTTTATCCTCTATTACCCAGCTTATATTAAATGGCATATTTAATTGCCACATCTCACATGCCATCAATTTTACTCTCATGCTTTATGTGATCAAACCCCAAACCTAGATAAGCCCATTTCTCTATAAACTGGTAACTGTACTGAAGCATTTGAATGAAACTAAAAACATATGCACATATACATACCCACACATACACCACATGCAAAATCATACTGACTGAACTCACTTTAAATATATAAACACAAATATCAGGTGTGTTCTCAGGATTGCATGGAAAGGCTATTACATTTCCTGGCCAATATCATAGCCACTCAGTGAGAAAACTCTTCACATATCTTCTCTTCCCCACTCACTCTAAGCTAACATACTTCTTTTCTCATTAAGAATTTAGAAACAATGGAAGATCATTTCTAATGTTATTATCACCAAATATACCAATCACTGGAATCTATTGGTACCTTATTTCTTTCCCTTTTGCTGAAATGGGTGTATTGTCTTACTTATACCCAAAGGCATCTCCTCTTTTGGTACATTGCACCCCATACTACTTTGATTAATCAATGTCTTTCCCCTGATAAAATTATGTCCTTTCTCTGCTAGTATGATATATTTAAATTCTTTATTGGGTCAATTCCATGGTAATTTAAACTTATGTTATACTAATCAGATTTTTTTAAATGTGAATGCTATATGTAGCTTCCCATTTCATTCTCTCTTTACCTCTGTAATGAATTATTATGCAAGGTTAATCCAGTGAAACCACTCATGCCAATATCAGCAATTTTGAATTCCTTCAGTAAATAATCTCACCATTTTTTTTTAATTCATTCAATATTTGGAAGACTGATAGAGCCTCCCTCTTTAAGTATTTTATTCACTTGATTTCTGAAACATGGAAGCCTCCTGCTTTTCCATCTTATTTATGGGCCATGCCTTCTCCTATAATCATTTTCAACCTCTAAATATTAGAATCTATTTCCAATCAATAAACATTAAGATTCTTCAAAAATAAGCCCCCAGAACTTCCCTCATTTTCTCCCTATGTTCACTAGCTTCTGAATGATCACATAGTCCCCTGGCTTCAAATACTATTTACTAATTACTCATGAATTTATATCACCAGTCTCCACTTCTTTCTGCAAGGTTTACTTTTGCATTCAACTGTGCCAGTTTGGATAAATTATGCCCCCATCCTAAATACAGCCATGTTCTTTCATGAAATCTTCTGATAGCAGACTGATTAGTCTGTTGATTATGGTGGGAACTCTGATCAAATTATTTCCTTTGAGGTGTCAGCCCACCAATTCAGAGTGGGTCTTAATTAGATCACTGCAGTCCTTAAAGAGGAACAGGAGCTGACATAGACACTGATGCTTAGAGATGCTTGGAGATGTGGAAAGAAGTATATTTGGAGATGCTAAGCTAAGAGATGAAGCTCAGAGTTTGTCCTGGAGAAACTAGGAGAAGACTTCCAGATGCTTAGAGAGAAAGCCATTGGAATCAGAAGCTGAAAGCAAAGCAATCTGGGAGCAAAGGACCAGTAGACTTCAGCCATGTGCGTTCCCAACAAATAGAGGTGTTCCAGATGCCATTGGCCATTCTTCGGTAAAGGTATCCTCTTGTTAATGTCTTTTTTTGTACACTTCTGTTGCCTTAGGACTGTAAATTTGTAACCAAATAAATCCCCTTTATAAAAGCCAATCCATTTCTGGTATTTTGCATAAAGGCAGCATTAGGAAACTGGAACAGATTTTTGGTACCAGATAGGTGAGGTGCTGCTGAGTTTGCAAATATCAGACATATTGAAACAGTTTTTTTGTATGGTTAAGGGGAAAATTTTGGAAGAATTGTGAGAAGTCTGATAGGAAAGGCCTAGATTGCCTTCAAGACACTGTTGGTAGAAATATGGACCTTAAAGATACTGCTGATGGAGCCTTAAACTAAAATGCTGAATGTGTAATTTCCAACAGGAAGAAAGGCAGAGAATTTGGGAAAATTGAGCCCTGGTGTTAGAGGGAAGGCAGAATTTGAAAGTGATGCAGTGGGATACTTAGCTGAAGAGCTCTCAAAACTAAATGTCAAAAATGCAGCCTGACTTCTCTTTGCAGCTTATAGTGAAATGTGAGAGGAAAGGCATAAGCTGAGAACTGAATTCTTGGGTCCAAAGAAACCAGAAATTGATGGTCTGGAAAACTCTGGGCTTCCAGAAAGTCAAACCCCAGTGGCTGCAGAACCATGTGAGGATTTAATGAAAACTGGAACCTGCCAGCCATTTCAGTACAAGACAGGATTGGAGATGGAGTTATCCAGAAAAGATTTGTGGAAGTCCTATTGATAGAGAAAAAAAAAAAAAAAGTTGATTCTTTGAAAAGATCAATAAAATTGACAATATTTCTATGAGATGGACAAAGGAAAAAAAAGAGAGAGAACACAAAACTAAAAATGAAAAGGGTGACATTATTAACAGCCACACAGAAATAAAAAGGGTTATAAGAGGATACTTTGAACAACTTTATGCCAATAAATTAGATAAAATAGATAAAATGGATGAATTCCTAGAAAGACACAAACTACTTACACCAAAGTAAGTAGAAATAGAAAATTTCAACAAACCTACAACTAGTAAAGAGATTTAATCAATGATCAAAAACCTCCCAACAAACAAAAACCAGGTAGCACATGATTTCATGGGGGATATTTACCAAATGTTCCCAGAAGTAAGAGCAATCCTGTTCAAAGTGTAGCAAAAATTTGAAAAGGTGGGAATGCTCATGACTCATTCTATGATGTCAACCAAAGACAAATAAAGGCTCCATAAGAAAAAAAAAAAATACAGAACAATATTTCTTATCAACTTAGATGCAAAAATCCTCAACAAAATATTAGCAAACCAAATCCATCAACACATTAAAATAATTATACCCTCACCCACAAAGATGAATTATACCCTATTATCAAATGGAATTTACACCAGGTATGCAACGGTGGGTCAACCTAACAACGATTATAGTAATACACCATATTAACAGAATGAAGGAAAAAAAATGTTCATCTTAATTGATACGGAAAAGAATTTTGACAAAATCCAGCACAATTACTTGATAAAAAATACTAAGATTTGCTCTGGGAATTTTCCCATGTGACCATGAGGATTGGCAACTACAGATTCAATATGTGAGGTCAAAAGGTGGGACTCCAATGAAGGTATCTGATGAATTCCCCTGGAGAAGCTGGCTGGCTGAAGTAGAGATGGAAGTTCTCTCCTGAATACTGAAATCATCAGCTGTCATTTTAAGGGCTTCAACTGAATGGATGAGACTTCTTTCATTGTTGAAGGCAATCTCCTTTGTTGATTATAGATGTAATCAGCCATATATGCAATCAAGTTAATGATTCTTTAAATTCATGAAATATCCTCACAGTAACAATGAGGTAAGTGCTTTCTTGACCAAACAACTGGCCACCATAACCTAATCAAGTTCACACACAAGCTTAACCATAACAGAAATATATGAAAAACCCATAGCTTACATAACACTTAATGGTGAAGGAATGAAAACTTTCTCTGTAAGAAACAGAAAAGGATGACCATTGTCAGTACTGTTATTCAACATTTTACTGAAAGTTCTAGCCAGAACAGCTAGGCAAGAAAAGGAAATAAAAAAGCATCCATATGGGAAAGGAAGGAGTAATGTATTCCTGTTTGCAGATGATATGATCCTATATATAGAAAATCCTGAAAAAATCCACAGTAAAGCTACTAAGGCTAATAAATAAATTCATGGAAAACAGCAGGGTACAAGCTCAATACCCCCAAATGCACAGTGTTTCTATAAAATAGTAATGGACAAAGAGAACAAAAAATCAAGAAAAAAAATCCATTTACAATATCAACTAAAAGAATTGAATACCTACAAATAAATTTAAACAAAGGTGTAAAGAATATGTATACATAAAACCATAAAACATTGTAAAAATACATAAAAGAAGATATAAAATAAAGGACATTCCCTGTTCATTGATTGGATGACCAAGTATTGTTAAGAAGTCAAGTCTACCAAAAGCGATTTAGAGGTTCAAGGCAATCTCAATCAAAATTCAACATACTGACTAGGTTATACACAAACAGCTTAGCATTTCAGAATCTGGAAATAGCCAACACAATTCATGAATGGATGTGGCTGCTCTAAGAGCTTACAATCTAGGAACCTATGCAATAAGCCTTGCCCTGGTAACCTATGTTCAAGGATTCAATTCTCAGAGTTTTCACATTATAGTTAGTCCATATTAGTGAGGGATTATAATATTTGCCTTTTTGCTTTGGGCTTATTTCATTCAACATATTATCCTTAACATCCATTCAGCTAGTTGCATACCTCACAACTTCATTCCTTCTTGCCACCACTCAGTGTTCCACTGTATGTGTACACCACAGTTCACCATTCCATTTATTAGTCAATGTACCCTTAGGCCACCTCCATCCATTGAAAATCATGAACACTGCTGCCACAAACACTGGTGTGAAAATGTCCACTCATGCAATCATGTCCCCAGTCTCAGTTCCTCCAAGTATATGACCAGTAACAGGGTTGCAAGACCATATGGCAACCCCATTCTTAGCTTCCTGTGGAACCACCATACTGACTCCCAGATAGGCTGCACCATTCTATGACACCACCAACAGAAAATAGGCTCATACTTCTCCACATTTTCTCCTGCACTTGCATCCCACTCTATTTTTAAACAGCTTTATTCACACCCCATATAATCCATCCTAAGTAAACAATCAATGATTCCCAGTATAATCACAGAGCTACGCATTCCTTACCAAAGTCTGTATGAGGATATTTCTGTTTCTTCTGCAAAGAAAGAAGAAGAAGAGAAACAAAATGAAGAATAAAAATAAAATATAGAAGGAAAATAAAAATAAAATAAAATACAATGAAAAGGTCAGACAACAACATCAAAAATCCCATGCTACACCTTTACATCCCCCTCATATAGACATTTAGCTTTGGAATATTGCCTTTGTTAAAATTAATGGAAGCATCTTAAAATGTTACAGTTAACTAGAGATTCTAGCTTGTATTGATTACATTTTTACCCTATACCATCCAATTTTAAACACCTTGCAATATTGACATTCATTTGTTCTCCTTTATTTAAAAACATTCTTAATTTTGTACATTTAACCAGCAACATTGACCCCTCGAGGTTTTGCAGTTATACAATCCCAGTCTTTATCTTCCGTCTTTCCTTCTGGTGTCATACATGCACCTAGCCTTCCTTTTTCAAATGTACTCACACTCCTCTTTGTTCAGGTTACTTACAGTATTGTTCTACCATCACATAATATTGTGCTATCCATTTCTGAATCTGTACAATCAATCCTGTTGAACCTTCTGTACTCCTTCAGCATCAAATTGATCTCTAACCTCTTTCTATCTCCTGATAAACTGTTTTCTCAACTTTAACTCTCAAAGTTTGCTCATCAATATTAGTTCATATTAGTGAGAGCATACAGTATTTTTCCTTTTGCTTCTGGCTAATTTCACTCAATGTAATATCTACTATCTACTATTTTGTATTTGGGATTTTATATGTCATATTTTATTTTTATTTTTCTCTCTATGTTTTTGCCCTTATTTCTACACTCCTCTCCAAGCCTCTCACTCCTTTCTTTTCCTGTTTGCCTGTAGTGCACCCTTTATTATGTCTTATGGAGCAGGTATCTTGTTTACAAACTCTCTTAGTGTCTGTTTGCCTGAAAATATTTTAAACTCTCCCTCATTTTTAAAGGACAATTTTGCTGGATATAGAATTCATAGTTTTGGGTAAATGTGTGACAATGGAGACTTAGAGCCATAGATTAGCAGCTATGCATTTCAGCATTACCCCATAAAGCAACTGTTAAAAAAAAGCTGAAGAAGAGATAACAATTCAATTAGAGATATGAACAAAATGGACTTGGTTGGGATTAGAGTAAATCAAACTAGAGGGTAAAGGATGATATTGACTGTGTTTTAAAACTTCAACTTCTATGTGAGACCAAAGGAAGAGATGTTTATTTTGTGTAAAATCTATATTTTCTGTAGCACACTATATAATTTAACTTGTATGGTCAGTTTATTCAAACACCATAATTACATGGAAACTTAAATAGGCTGTGATATCTGGTTGGTTTATACAGGTTGGCATGAAGCCCCAATACATCCTAGAGTAATTTGGGCAGAGAATAGAAAGTATTGCAAAGCCCCACTGAAGGGCAGGGGAAAAATGTTGTAATATTAAACTTCCCCACCTGGGGAATTCCTGATATTCTTGCAAGCATTGGTGACTACCATTGCAGTAGGCCAAGCCCTCAATCTTGGGGCTTGCCCTTATGAAGCTTGTTACTACAAAGGAGAGAAGGAGCGGCTAAGCCTATTTATAATTTTGCCTAAGTGTGACACCCAGAGAACAACTTTTATTGCTCATATGGTTTCTCTCTCTAAGCCACCTCTGCATGTAAACTCACTGTCCTCCCCTATACATGGGATATGACTCCCAGGGGTATAAATCTCCCTGGCAAGATGGGACATGACTCCTGGGTTTGAGCCTGGATCTGGCATCATAGGCTTGAGAAAGCTTTCTGGATCAAAAGGGGGAAGAGAATTGAAACACAATAAAGTTTCAGTAAGTGAGAGACTTCAAATGCAATCGAGAGGTCATTCTGGAGGTTATTCTTATGCATTATATAAATATCCATTTTTAGTTTTTAGTGTATCAGAATAGCTACAAGGAAATACCTGAAACTGTTGAACTGCAATCTAGTACCCTTGATTCTTGAAGATGATCATATAACTATATAGCTTCCATGAAGTGACCATATGATTGTGAAAAACTTGTGGCTCACACTCCCTTTATCTAGTGTATGGACAGATGAATAGAAAAATGGGGACAAAAGTAAATGAATAATAGGGGAAGCAGAGGAGCATGAGATGTTCTGGGTGTTTTTTTTTTTTTTTTTCTTTTAACTATTATTTTTATTCTTTGTTTTTATTTTTTGGAGCAATGAAAAAATTGATTGTGGTGATGAATGCACAACTATATGATGATACTGTGAACAGTTGATTGTACACTTTGGATGCTTGATTGGTATGTGAGTATATTTCAATACAATTGCACTAAAAAATTCAGTAGACCTTCTTTGCAAAAATGGGAAAGCCAATCATTAAATTTGTATGTAAGAGCAAGGGACCCTGTATAGTTAGAGCCCCCTTGAAAAAGAAGAATGAATTCGGAGGACTCACACTTCCCAATCTTAAAACTTATTACAAAGCCACAGCAAACAAAACAGCATAATGCTGGGACAGGGCAGTCATAAGACCAATGGAATCAAATTGACAGTTCAGAAATAAACTTTTTGATTTACAGCCAACTAATTATTCACATATCCAATAAAAGTTTTGTATCTAGAATGTATTAAATAATCCTACAATTCAAGAACAGAAAAAGATAAACAACCCAATTAAAAAATTTGGCAAAGGACTTAAATAGACATTTCTCCAAAGAAGACATATAAGTGTGCATAAAGCACATAAAATGAGGCTCAACATCATTAGTCATTAGGGAAAGGCAACTCAAAAGCAAAATTAGATGCTAGTTCATATACACTATAATGATTACTATTAAAAAAAACTGGAAAATTTCATTGTTGGTGGGACTGTAAAATGGTTCAGCCTCTGTGGAAAACAATTTGGTGATTCCTTGGAAGGTTAAGTATAGAATTGCCATATGACCTGGCAAACACACTTCTAGGTATATATCCCAAAATTTGAAAGCAGAGACTCAAAGAAATATTTGCAAATTGATGATTGCCAAAAGATGGAGGCAACCCAAGTGTCTTTCAACAGATGAATGTATTAACAACTGTGGCATGCACATACAGTGGAAATTTTTTCAGTTGTAAAAAGGAATAGAGTTCTGAGACATGTGACAACATGGATGAACCTCAAAGTCATCATGTTGAATGAAATAAATGAGACACAAAAGAAAAAAATATTGTATTATATTTCTGATATTAAATAATTCTGATAAGCAAATGCATGGAATCAGAATCTAGAATACATCTTACCAAAGGCCAGGGTGGGTGTACTGAGTTTCTATTTGGGGTGATGGAATAATTTTGGTGATGGATGGTAGTTATGTTAGCACAAGATTATGAACATAGTTAACAGTGCTGAGATAACGTATTTGAATATGGTTAAAATGGTAAATTTTAGATTGTATATGTGTTATTAGAGTAAAGTTAAAAATAAAAATCCATAGGATTGTCCACAATCAGTGAACCTAAAGTAAACCATGAAGTATAGCAATTAGTACTATGATAAAATGTTCTTTAATTGATTGAAATAAATGTCCCACAGTACTGCAAAATGTTAATAACAGGGTGGTATATGGGAACTCTGTTTCTTTCTGCATGATTTTTCTGTAAACTTCCAACTTCTCTTGGCTAGTTTGAAGCTGTTATGTACCCCTAGAAAAGGCCGTTGTTTTTTTTTTAATCCATTCCTAAGGATGAAGACCTATTGTGGGTAGGACCATTTGGTTAGGTTATTTTAATTGACATGTTATCCACCCAATTCAAGGTGGGTCTTAATTCATTTACAGGAGTTCTTTATGAGAGGATAAAGACAGAAAAAGATCAGAGAGCTGAGAGAAAAGCCCTGGAGAAGCTCAGAGAAGAAGCCACTGAAACCAGAAACTGAAAGCAAAGAAACCTGGAAGAGAAGGAAAAAGAGACACTGTCCATGCCACTTTCTATGTGACAGAGGTGTCCCAGATGTCAGCAGCCTTTCTTCTGAGAAGGTATCATCCTGTTGATTCCTTAATTTGGACATTTTCATGGCCTGAGAGCTGTAAATTGTAAGGTAATTAATCCCCATTGTAAAGCCAACCAATTTCTGGTATAGTGCTTTCCAACTGCTTTAGCAAACCAAAACATTGTTTAATAAAAAATAATAAAATGAAAAAGTTAGAAAGTGATAACACAAAGCTTCATTGTCAAATCAGTCTCAGATGAATCATAGGTCACATGATTAATGTGATTGAAACCAATATAAAATTAACTAATGATCCAAGCTACTGGTGGATCGTTTCTCCTTGGATAAATCTGAGACACTCATGCACAACTCTCTATAAAATTTTCTACAACTCTGGCAATGGGACAATTTCTAGTTTCAGACTTAACCTGTGAGATGTAGCTGAAATAAAGTATTGAGGGAAAAGCATCGCAGGGTGTGTCATGCTGGTCATAGAACATCTTTGTATGATACCCCATTAAATACACAGCATGCGTGACTCCATTCTCTATCCAGTCAGGAACACCCTACTGCCATATATGGCCAAATTCTAAGTTTAATTAAAATATTTCATCTTGACAAACCACAAATACTTGGTAAAATGTGTAAAATAGATAATAACCCTTCACTTCATGCTATAAATCTCACTTCTATGTTTACCAAGAGTTCTGGATTTTAGAATGTTTACAAGTTTACCTTGAAGCTGTAATTTTTCCCCAGGTATCATTGAAGCTGAGGGAATAGTTTACAGACTGTGATGTTTAAGTTACTGTGTCAACAAGGCCTGGCTACAGTGCTTAGCTATTTGTTCAATGAAACACTGGTCTGACTATTATGATGAGGGTACGTCATACCTCAGTTGATTGTATCCATGACAAATTACATCTAAAATTCAAAAAGTGATATTACATTCAGCAATGAGAGAAATCTCATTCAAGTAGTTGATGACCTTAAAGGGAGAATGGATGATTTCAGTAGTGAGAAAGAAGAATTTTTATCTCTACATAAGCCAGCCACTTTCTCTTGGGAAAATCATCAAAACCTCCATTGGATTTCCAGTCTTGTCACCTGCACTAAGTAATTCAAATTTACTAATTTCCACAAACCCGTTAGCTGATTCCTATAGTAAATCTCTTGATATATATATATATATATAACTGGCAGACTATATATATATCTATATATCTATATCTGTATGTCTATATCCATATATATCTATATGTATCTTTATCTATATATCTTTAGAACCCTGACAAATACACAAGTATAATGCAAAGTCTTTATTTTCAACAACTCATAATATTCCAAAATATATGAGAGAGCAAGAGGAAAGAGGAATAATTCTTTAAAAAGTGCCAGAGCTGGCAATTTCAACCCTAGTTCACACATTTTCTTTCAGCACTTCTATTTTCAGGTAAGCTTTCACTTCTTGTGATATTTAGAATTTATCCATAAGCAGTGAAAGAACTTGCTTATTGATAACTTCAATTTATCAAATTATAGCAAACACAAAAGTGAAACAAGCAGGATAAGGCATATTTTTTGTTATTTTATTATTTACAAAAAAAAAAAAATTAAATGAGCCAAGTTGTCCTTAGGATCTCATTTTATTTGTCATAGGTCTCCCCACAAATATGTCATGAGATCTTCCTGCAGTGGTGATTAATAGACCATTCCTTGCTTAGCTGACAATTGGAACCATTTTTATATGTGGTCATTTGTATAAGGAGTAACTCTTTTGTCAGAATTGCCAAGAACTGAAGATTCAGTTCAGTCTGTACCTCAGCTCTACTTCATTACACTTTATGCTCTTGACTTTTTCTTTTCTTTTGGATGCAAAAAGTACAAAGTCTGATGCATTTCTTTATAGTCCTCTTCTTCTTCCTAAACTTTTCATTCTCCATCAGATTTTTGAAATTGCCCATCTTTACCAATGGGTGGATCACTGTGATGGGTGAGTGATTTACTGAGGTTGCAAACATTGCTCTGGGTTTGGAATGCTTTCCTTTGCTGTTATTAAGCTACCTAGAGTCTATAAGGGCTGGAAGGAGAGGAGGAGAGAGATCAGGAACTACCTATTCAGGAGACTCTCAGGCACTTGCCTAGGCAGCAAAAGGGCAGGGGTGAGAGAGAGAGGGAGAAGGGAGTGGGAGGTCAGGAGTCAGTTTGATATTTAAAATAGATAGGTTTTGAAATTGTCATTTTTCTGTTTCTTTTTTTACTGCAATCTGAATTGTTTTTCTCTGCAGGCCCACAGCTGCAAGATTAGTGTTGAGGTAGTCAAGACAGGGAGGGAGTGTATAGGTGAGGAGTGAGTCTGGCAACTTGGTCAAGATCACATAGTGAGTTTGTGTTTTTTCAAAAACATCTTTATATTGACAATATCTGTATTTATCCCATACTCCTAATCTGAATCTTACACTCATGCTCTGTCTACTACCCACATTTTTATCAGATTATTTATTTGAATCAACTCAGACAGTAAGATGGATATGGTTGATGATATATTTTCTTCAACAATTTTTTCACACACATTTGCGAAAGGATTTTTTCCTGGAATTTTAACTGGCTGTTTTTCTTGAAGCTTAAAAAAAGTTTTAAGTTGAGAGATTCACTCATATATTGGGATAAGATTTAAATCTTCATATTCATTAAATATAACTCTATTTTAAACTATATATATACATATATATATAAATATGATGGAAGAATCAGGGTGATAGTCATGTTATTTTTTTTTCTGGAATAATCTGTAGAATGTACTGCTGGCCAGGCAGTATTGACATCTCCTTTTTTTTTTTTTTTTTTTAATCTTCATTTTATTGAGATATATTCATATACCACACAGTCATACAAAACAAATCATACTTTCGATTGTTCATAGTACCATTACATAGTTGTACATTCATCACCCAAATCAATCCCTGACACCTTCATTAGCACACACACAAGAATAACAAGAATAATAATTAGAGTGAAAAAGAGCAATTGAAGTAAAAAGGAACACTGGGTACCTTTGTCTGTTTGTTTCCTTCCCCTATTTTTCTACTCATCCATCCATAAACTAGACAAAGTGGAGTGTGGTCCTTATGGCTTTCCCAATCCCATTGTCACCCCTCATAAGCTACATTTTTATACAACTGTCTTCGAGATTCATGGGTTCTGGGTTGTAGTTTGATAGTTTCAGGTATCCACCACCAGCTACCCCAATTCTTTAGAACCTAAAAAGGGTTGTCTAAAGTGTGCGTAAGAGTGCCCACCAGAGTGACCTCTCGGCTCCTTTTGGATTCTCTCTGCCACTGAAGCTTATTTCATTTCCTTTCACATCCCCCTTTTGGTCAAGAAGATGTTCTCCGTCCCATGATGCCGGGTCTACATTCCTCCCCGGGAGTCATATTCCACGTTGCCAGGGAGATTCACTCCCCTGGGTGACATCTCCTTTTGTACTCTCACTTGAGTCACCCCAGGTGTAACCTAACACTATCTTCAACTTCTTTCTTCTATCATAAGCTTAATCATTATTATTATCATTATTATCATTGCTACTGGTTGCAATATTTCCAATTTTTCTTTGTTAATTTTGCCAAGTGTTAAATTCTTGGGCAAGTATTTTACAAGTGTATGTAACAAAGAGCTCCCGTACCCTCTACACTCAGTTTTCACAATTATTATCATTATTTCATATGGTGTGTTTATTGCAATTAATCCACAAATATTAATGCATTATTATTAAAATCCATACTTCAGTCACCTTTCCTTGTTTTTTACCTAATTACCTTTTTCTGTTCCATGATCTTATCTGAACAATTTAAGTAAATATTTCTACTCTTCCACTACAGAAACTATTACTCCCTTTTGCAGTTCAGAAAAAAATTTGGTGCTATACTAGATTGATTATTGTCCCTCAAATATTCATGCCCCGAAAGACTTTACCTGGAAAAAGAGCATAACCCTGACTCTAGCCTATGCTAGTCTCCCTGTCACACAAGAAAAACAAACAAACAAACAAACAAGCAAACAAAAAAACTAAGGAAAGATTCTAGTCCTCCAGTCAAGAAAGACAGTGGTGAAAGACACACTGGGGTATTGTTTCCCTCACAGAATCTTTGGACAACTACAAACACTGGCAAAACCATCTTCCTCAGAAACCTGGCAAACAGTTAAAAGGTTTTAGTAACTGGGTGAGTACTGAATCAAGAAAATCCAGCTTTTAAAACTGGTAAGATAAAATCATATTGCTCTTACAGGATCCTCCTCCAACCCCTCCCCAGTGCAATGTGAAGCCAGCTCCCATTTTGGCTTCCTAGTCTTGTTGCAGATGCAGTAGAATAACTCCTATCTACATAATATAGTGCTGCATGTCTGTGCTAATCTATCAGGGGAAAGTCTGATGACTAAACCAGGAAATTGCCTCTATTATCACCTGCCTTGCTGGTAGAAGTAACTTACACACAGCTAACTTGGTATAAGAAACAATTAAATTAAAGTGACCTGGGGCAAAAAGTTGCTTGTTTTAATCATAAAATGGAGCACATGAGAGGAGGAGAAAGCCTATTACATAGGGAGTAGAGGGAGGATACAAATTTCCATGTGAATGAGTGAATTCCTAAGACCATGAGAAAGCCCAATCCCCAACAAGACACAGGATAAGAAAAGAAAGAGAGGATGTTCACTTCACATTCAACTGAGGTTGATCTTCTTGATAGGAGGCCCAAACTCTGAAAGATCAAATCAGTCAATGCACAGCCAATTTGCATAGACTGTATAATTCTTTTTACATTGGTTTTTTTTGTTTAGGTTAGATCCTGTAACTCAAGAAAATCTTTGTCATATCACTAACTGAAAACAAACATAATGAACAGACAGCTCAGAGATTAAAAACCAGAGTTAAAACTAAAATATTAAAATAAGCAATGTTCAATAGAAGATTATAAGACAAAGAAAAAGGAAATGATGACCTATCCAATGGAAGCAGATAAAATCCAGAAACCATCAACAAATGAGACTAGATCTTGGATGTCGTGAACAGAAACTTTAAAACAAATGATAATCAATGTGCTCAAGAAGATAAAGGAAAGCACAGAAAAAGAATGAAAGGATATCATATAAACAAAGAATGAACAGTATGAGAATCTCAATAAAGAGGGATGTTTTATAAACTGAATAAAAAGAAAATAAGGGAGTTGAAGTCCACAATGACTGAAATGAAAAATTCCCTACAGCATTTCAACAGCTTATTGGAGCTGGCAGGAAAAAAAGAAAATCAATGAACTTGAAGAAAGATAATTGAAATAATTCAGGCTGTGGGACAGAAAAATAAACATTGCAAAGAAAAAAAAAAAGAGAACAGAGCCTAAGAGATCTCCATGGCATTATGCAATGTATCAATATAGACATCACGGGAGTCCCAGAAGCAGAATAAAGAGAGAAAGGGGCAGAAAAACATTCAAAGAAATAATAGCAGGCACTTTGTAAAATTAATGAAACACATGAATATACATTCTAGAAGCCCTATGAACCACAAACAAGAGCTACTCTAAGAGAACTATAACCAGACATATCATAGTCAAACTGTTGAATGCAAAGGAAAAGAGAACATTCTAAAACCTGCAAGAGAAAAGCAGCATGTTATGTACAAGGGAGTCCCAATAAGAGTAAATCCTTATTTCTCACCAAAAACTGTGAAAGAAAAAGAAGCAGTGGGAAAAAAGGGCTCAAAGAAAACAACTGCCAACCAAGATTTTATATCCAGGAAGATATCTTCCAAAAATGAGGGAGAGATTAAGACATTCCCAGATAAACAAAAGCTGAGGGAGTTCATCACCAGTATGTCTGCATAAAAGCAAGACTAAAAGGAGTTCTTCAGACTAAAGGAAAGTACTAAACAGTGAATTGAAATGGCATAAAGAAATAAAGATGTATGGTAAAGGATCTACAATACAAATGCATAAGTGATGATAAACATATGATTTGGGACATCCAAAATATTAAGATATAATTTGTAACAAATATCACAAAAAGGTGTGTGTGTGTGGGGGGGAGAGAGTACAGGAATATTGTATGAATATGATTCTGAAGTTAAGTTGGTATCAAATCAGAAACGATTGTTATAGATTTAGAATGCTAAATTCAATCCACTGTGACCACACAAAAATATATGAAAAAATATATGTAGGAAGAAATAAGAAGGTACTAAAAATGGTACAGTTAAAAATAAATCAAACATATTTGATAGTAGGCATTAACAGAAAAAAAAAAAAATGGGGGACAAAAGGTTTAAGACCTAGAAATATCAAATAGGAAAACTGAAGAAGAAAGTCCTGCATTACCAGTAGGTACTTTTAAAAGTAAACAGATTAAACTCTGCAGTCAAAAGGCAGAGATTAGTCAAATAGATTTTAAAAAAAGCACAACCCAAAACTATATGCTGTTTATAAGAAACTCACCTTAAATTCAAAGACATAGGTAGGTTGAAAGTGAGAGAATGGGAAAAAAAAATTACCTTGCAAGAAGTAACCAAAAGTCAGGGTGTTAGCTGTACTAATATCACATGAAATAGACTTTTAGTCAAAACTGTTAAAAGGAACAATGAAAGTCACTACATATTGATAATTGGATAAATTCAACAAGAAGACATAGCAATTAGAAATACGTATGCACCTAATGGTAGAGCAAAATATATGATGCACTTATTGACAGATTTGTAAATAGAATTAGATAGTCCTTCATTAATAATAGGAGACTCCAACACACCATCTACAATAATGGACAGAATAACTAGATGGTAGATCAAAATGGCACTAGATGACTTGAATGATACTCTAAACCAACTAGACTTAACAGAATTATGTAGAACACTTCATCCAATGGCAGCAGAATACACTTTCTTCACTACTATACATGGATCATTTTCTGGAATAGACTATGTGTTAGGCCAGAAAATATATCTCAATATATTCAAAATATTGAAATCATATAATGTATTTTGACTATAACGGAAGGAAGCCAGAAGTCAATAGCAAAAATTCATGAATATATGGAAATTGAATCCCACATTCTTAAACAACCAATAGATCAAAGAAGAAATCACAAAGGGAATTAGGAAATATCTTGATGCAAATGCAAAGGAAAGACAACAAACTAAAACTGACGGGACATAGAAAAGACAATACTGGGAGGGAAATTTAGAGCTCTAAATTCTTACATTAAAAAAGAACTCTCAAATCAGTGCTCTAACCTCAAAACTGGAGGATGTAGAAAAAGAAAAGGAATCTAAATGCAAAATGAACAGAAGGAAGGAAATAACAATGATTAGAACAGAGATAAAGGACATAGAGAAAAAAAAATAAAAACAATGGAGAGAATCAATGAAACCAAATTGGTTTTGTGAAAAGATCAATAAATTCAAGAAAAGTTTAGCTACACTGACAAAGGAAAAAGAGAGAGAGGACGCAAATAACCAAATCAGAAATGAAAGGGGCAAATTACCAACTTCACTGAAATTATATATATATAATATATATATGTTTATCATGTATATGATATACATATATATATTTGATCTTAGCCAAAAGGTTGAGAAGCAATATATATATATGAAGATGCTATGAACAACTGTATGCCAAAATATTAAATGACCTACATGAAATGAACAAATTCCTAGAAACATATAAAATACCTTCATTGACTCAAGATGAAATAGAAGATCTCATCAGAAAAATTACATGGAAAGACTTTAAATCTTTAATCCAAAACCTCACAAAAATACCAGGACCAGATGATTTCTCTGGTGAATTTTAAAGATTGAAGAGGAGAGAACACTTCCAAACTCATTCTATGATGTCAACATCACCCTAAAAAACAGAAAAAGAGACCACAAAAAATTATAGGCCAATGCCCATAATGAATATAGATGCAAAATGCCTCAACAAAATGCCAGCAAACCTAATCCAGCAGCATGTTAAAGGGATTATACTCCATGAACTCAAGGGGTTTATTCCAGGTATGGAAGGATAGTTCAAAATGAGAAAATAATTTAATCTAATACACCACATTAGTAGAATGAAGGAAAAGAGCCACATAACAATTTATGCCAAATAGGCATATGATAAAACTGAACACATTTTCTCGATAAGATAAAAACACTTAGAAAAATGGGAAAAGAAGGAAATCTCTTCGACATGATGAAGGGCATAAATGAAAAATCCATACCTAACACTACACATTCCTGAGTGATAAACTTGGAGCTGCCTTTTCCCTGTCTCCTAGAGAATTCCCTTACTTCCCAGAATGAAAGATAAATTTTCTGTCTTTACGAAGAGGAGAATAGGAAGTTCTGCTAGCAATCTCTATATATATTCTGAGTCTCATTAATTTTGGGGGTTCCCCTACTGTGGCACAACCCACTGCATAAGCAGGTTAACATGTAGCCCCTATCATGTAATGCTGTTTAGAAATTGTGTATGGGGAACTGACACATGATAGTCTGTGAGTAATAAATAGCCTGTTTTCTGATCCAGATATCTTGTGTCAGAATATGAATATGTAAATAATCTTAATAGAACCATGCTATGCAGTAGCAAAATATTTGATAAAATTATCATTTTTGATAATCAAGGGTTTAATGAACTTGTGGCTTTGGGAAAGAGATTGGAAAATAGAATATTAGAAGTATGGGTTGATGATAACTGGCTGCATTTAGTTAAAATAGAAAAAGGTGAGTTAAGGCAAGAAGAATTTAATTTCCAATCTGAAAGCACAGAAAATAGAGTATCAAGATATTTAAAGCCTCACAGGTATAGAAAATGTCTACTGTTTCCAGACCCATAGAATAGGAAAGAATTGGATATTTATATACACTTTTAATAAAAGAGATTGTCAACAAATTTGAATAAAAGGCTTGGAAAAGCCTATTTCTTTCAGATTCCAAGTAGTAGAAAACATTATTTTAAAAGATTTTTAGTGTCAGGTCCTGTTTATATTCTGTCCCACCCAAAAGATGAGATTAAAACTGTAGCTTTCCTACTCAAGTCACATAGCATCAAAATCAACATTATTAGTATCAGGGGTTGGAGGATAGGCAAAGAAATAAAGCTGATTTGAGACCTATAGTTATAGGAAATAGCTTGGTGTGTATTTATAGATATATGGAACTGACTGGAAACAGATTGATCCAAAGTCTAATACATTTTAAGGGACTCATGCTGCCTAATATATCAAAAGGCAGGATTTAAAAGGCTTTGACTGTTTCAAGGCTTAAACATGACTTGAGTCCTGAAATTTACAGGAGGATGAAAAGTAGTTTACATTGCTCAGAAGAAAACTATATTTTATAGTATTTATTTTCATCTTTTAAATTTTAGAACAGTTGTTTTGGAATAAATTTAGTGACTCTTCTCTCTTTGCCAATTTTATACCAATTCTTTCCCTCACTTAGTTGAATAACATTTCTAACTACTTAAACTGCTTATTTTCTTTCTTTATACTTTTTCTTTGTAAAATATTGCATGTATTTAACTAAATGTATTTAGTTCTGAGTGGAACTTTGGCTATTTTCCAGAATGTGTTGTAGATATGTTTTCCTCTTCAGCACAACGTTTAACCTGTTTTATAGTATTTTGTATTTATTAACTTCATTTTGCCTACATTTTATTAATCAGTAAGTTATCCCTTTGCAAATATTGGGGTCTGATAATTCAACTACCCAGTGGATGATTTTCTTTATTTTTTTCATTTTAATATGCATATATTCTCCTGCAAGATGACAATTTAAGTTTTTAATGATGGAATGAATAAAGTACATATTGCTTTTGTATTTTTATTTATTGATTATTAAGTTTAAATTATGTGGCAAATACTGAATGGTACAATATATTTTTAAAAATTTCTACATTAGACATAATTTCTATTACCTGTATTACATGTTCACTGGTTTATGCTTTCTTCTTCTTTTAATTTTTTCTTTTATTATAACATATTTTGTATTTTGTCAAATGGATAGGTTTTTCACTGGTTTGAAAGTTTTTGATGTTCCCAATTCTACCAGAGGTTATGATTCTATTCATACTCCCATTTGAAATTGTGTATGTTATGTAACCCCAGAATAATTTAAACATTTTTTCTTCCCTCAAATTCCATCAATGATATTTTAATCTTACACTATTTCCCCTTCATTCCAGAGTCCTGATGATGGTTACTTGGATCTGAGATAATTCACCTACTATATCAGCTCTTCCCAAACGCCTTGGACTGGGGCTGATATGTTTATTCAGATACAGAGCAATATTGTGTTTATGAAAAAATGGAAGGATAATTAGTTGTGGAACATTGAACTAAATGGCAACAAACTATAAAAAATGGAGAAGCAAACATACCCAAAACTTGCAACGTGCCAAACATGTTTTTCTTGGATAACATAGAGCTTCAAATCACCACACCTAGCTGAAACAGAGACCTGAGGAAAATTAAATAAGTCTCTGTTTCATCTTTAAGCAAAAGTTTGAAGATTGTATTTACCAAATTGTAACATAAATTTCTGGAATACAACCCTGAAATCTTATAAAATATTTTAAATTACATGAAAAATAGTATATAATTATTTTCAGAAGGAGGGTTAATTTATAAAAGCATGTCCTCCATTATATACAACTAACTTTCTGACAATTTTCTTCCATTTTTTAAAAGTATATGATCTAAAGGAATTTTAATATTTAACTTTTATAATTATGTATAATTTATGTATAATTTAATTTCCAGGAGCTTCTCCTATGAGTAACAAAATGAAGGTGCAAGGCAAAGCAGGTTTTCCACATTTTTTAACAAAAGATTACTGATAGACTGCTTAATGGATTTTCTCAGCACCAACATATTGAAATATCATTTCCTTTAAGCATGCTTTTTGGTATGGAGCTGCATGTGTCTTCCAGCTGGAATCTAGTTAAATTAAATTTTTCTCATTACAATGTAAAGGGAAAGGGTACATTGTGTAGAAAACTGGAAAAGAGATAAAAAAAATCAAACATTATTTTTCCTTCAAATGCATTGAGGATGATTATGAAATTACAAAGGGGGAGATTGTTCTATTTTCAAATAGAATGAATGAGTACTTTTCCTTGCATAAATTAAAGATTAAACAATCCCAAATGTGGTCTGCTTAGGGTTTGTGGAGAATCAAGAATAATTCAGTTTGAGTTTATTGGTTATGAGAGTTGAGCTATAAAGACTCTCTGGGCATTTGTAAAATTATTTGTTGACTGTAGTGAAGTCTCCTATGTCTTCCAATAGGATCCCATGGGCCAACCCTGGCAGCTCTCCACAAAGGAAGCTCTTATCTCTTGAGAATAAAATCATAGATAGATTTAATGTTCTGCAGGAGTTATGAGGTTATCAGAGCTGACTCTCCCAGTATATTTTCCTCTTGGATCTTGAATAAAGACAGAAATGCAGAAAGGGAATTTGTAAATTCACAACAAGCCTGCCCAGTGTTATTCCCAGCCTCTGCCAGTTCAAACTTGAGTTGGAATTCATCAATATTATCTCTTATCTCCCTTCTATCCAGTTATTTTGAAATTATTAAAAACTTTCAAAAGGAGGAATCTTTGTGTGTGTTGATGTTAAAACTGGGATATGTCCTAGTGTTTTAATTTCCTAGGTTGCTAAAAGGAAATACCATGAAATAGACAGATTAAACAATGAAAATTTATTTGCTCACAGTTTTGAGACTGGGAGAATGTCCAAATCAAGACATCATGAAGGCAGTGCTTTCTTCCTGAAGATCAGCATTCTATGCTGGGTGCTAGTAATCCTGGCTCCTCTGTCACATGGCAAATCACATGGTGGCATCTGCTTGTCTCTCTCTTCTCTTCTGGCTTTTGTTGATTTTAGCTTCTTGCTTCCATGACATTCTCTCTCTGCATTTCATTCTTATAAAGGACTCCAGTAGGATTAAAACCCATCCCAGTTGAGGTGGGACACATCTTAACTGAATTATCCTCATCAAATGTTCTACTTACGGCAGGTTCAACACCTACAGAATGGAATAGATTTAAAAACATGTTTTTCTTGTATACATATAGCTTCAAATCACCATACCAAGCAGATCACACACTATGGACTATGATCATGTGCAACACATGAGTTGAATAAGGGAGGGAATGATACATGAAATGGTCCCCATATCTGGACGAGAACTGATTACATTACTGGCACTTTGTGTATTGTAATCCAGGAGGAAAACCTTTCCACATTTTCGTGACTTCCTCCTAAGCATGATTGTTAAACCAGTAATAGGTAAGGAACTGTGTGCCCTCAGAAGAGAGAAACTGTGCAAACTCCTGTTTACAAATAAAATGATAAGAACTATTAATCTTATATCACTTATTTCATTATGGTTTATTGCATAGAAACTTTGTGGAAGCCATTGTGCTTTGCAGTACTTGAGGTAAAGGCTCTGAAGATTTTCTTCTCCAAGTGAATTGATACTTGCAACTTTTATGTATTTCCATTATTCTTGTAAATTTCTAAAGAGCTTTAAAAACATTGAAAATATATGCATAAGGAGTTCGAATAGTTCTTCATGGGGGCTTCTGATTTTGAGAGAGTTGTGAATTTCATAAGTCTGCTCAAGTCCAGAAGTGAAAAGTGGTAGGAGGAGCAATGTTATGCACTATTGATCAGTTTGGGTAAGACGTGTAACATTTGCATCATGAGAATGACAACCATAAAGAATATCAGAAGAATCAAATACCTGGTAAAATTTTATGCACCCTTCCAAATCCACCAATTAAATATCAGGCCAACCAAATTTTTCTTCCAAAAAATTCTTGCTCCATCATTTTATATCCCCAAATGAATTAATGTCAAGAATCTTATTGAGACCATATTTGTGCATGTATGCTAAATACACACATATACATACATATTGTGTATATATGTGACTTAATTTGAGTAGGATGTTTTCACATTAGAATAATGACCTTTTTGAAAATTCCAATGGCTTTACTGGCAAGTCTTATTTACCAGTAACTCAAAAATTACTGCCCCTGAACATTTTATCTTATGTCCAGTTAAAAGATTCTTGTCACTCTCATGTTTGATTAGTTTTCTATATCAGATAGTCTTGTGACTGAGAAATAGGTTTGCTTCCTGATGAACACAGAGCCAACATTGTCATACCAAAGTTTTGAGAAAAGAAAAAGTTTAATTGCTAGGTTGATCAGCAAGGAGACAGGAGGCAAGCTCAAATTTGTCTCCATGATCTGAGAATCAGGGCAAGTTTTATGGGATGAGAACAAAGGGAGGTGGCAACAGAAAAATGAATTCAGGTTGGCGTATTTTGATTGATTTTTATAGAATTGTTCATATATGGCGGAGTGAATTTTTAGACTGGATCTTCCTTGTTGAGGGATTCTTCACATTCTCTATGTTTCTGATGTCTCTCATCTCCATAGTCTTGTTCCAGAAAAAGTGATTTTTTTTTTCCTAGTATCTAAGAGTCATCCAGAGGACACGGACCTGTGTTTCAGCACATCCTTTGGTTTACAACCTGTGATCAAACTTGAATATCTATCAAACAAGTTCAGAGAAGGTTTTAGTCATGAGAAGAGATCCTGATAAACATGTTTTGGTCTGGTCCTGATCCTTCATTGTAGTAATAAGCTAAGCTTATGACTTCTGGCTATCTTGCCTCTACTTTCAGTCTTGTTTTCAACGTCATCAACAGGAGCCCATCTGTATTGGCCAGGGGAATATCATACCTATGTAATATCTCCCCATGAAACTCAAAATAACTTTGAGATGTAATTAAAAGAATTCTCCAAATCTGAGGTGAATCTAAAAATTGAAAGACTTACAGTATTATCTGCAGAGAGATATCCCTTGACTAAACCATGCAGACATGTCCCAAAGTCAGGAAAAAAGTGACAGGAGAATGATTAAAAGTTGTAGTCTAAATCCTAACACCAGTCCTACTATTACTCTGTTCTGAGAGCCCTTAAAAGATGCTATGTTAAGTGTAGCTATAAAGAGGCTTGTGGATCTAAAATTAAAATATGTAAACCAAAAGGAATAAAAGTAAGTAAAGGTGGTGACTATATAAAAGAATAAAGCAAGCTTTGATAAATACTCAGGTATTGATGATGCCACTGAGACGTCTGAAACAGTGATACCTGCTTTTGTCTCTGATTTACTGACTAAGATGGTGTTTATGTTTGCTAAAGGTGCTGAAATGCAAATTACCAGAAATTGACTGCTTTTTACAATGGGGGTTTATTAGTTCACAAATTTACAGTTCTAAGGCCATAAAATATGTCCCAAGTAAGGCATCAATAGGATGATGCATTTTCTAAAAAAGGCCAATGGCATTTGGAGTTCCTCTGTCAAATGGGAAGGCATATGGCCAGAGTCTGCTGGGCCTCTCCCAGGATTAGCTTCCGGTTTCCATCGCTTTCTCCAAAATGTCTTTGGGCTTCTGTGTTAGCTTCTCTATGTCATCTCCTGTCCATCCTTGCTTGTTTCTTCCAGAGCATTTCTCTCTAAGCATTTGGGGGTCCTCTCTTAACTTCTCTGGGTCAAAACCTGGATTTCAATTCTTAGCTTCTGTCCTGGTTCTGGATTCAATGACTGTCTCCAAAATATCTCTGGGTGTTTTCTCTCTAAATATCTCTGAGCTCTCTCCAAAATGTCTCTGCCTTTTATCATCTCATAGAGGACACCAGTAAACTAATTAAACCCACCTTGAATGAGTGGGGTCACATCTCCATGGAGATAATGAAATCAAAAGACCTCACCCACAACTGAGTAGGTCACATCCCCATGGAAACAACTAATCAAAAGATCCCACCCACAAAAATCTGCATGCACAAGATTGGATTAAAAAACATGACATTTGTGGGGTACATAATAGAGTCAAACCAGCACATATGGTATAACAATTAACATCCATCCATACCAGTTGTTAGATCTAACAGTTACTTTATCATGTTGGTGTGAGTAATTGTTGCATTGATTTTTAAAATAATTAAAGGAAATTTATAGAGTTATAGAGTCAAAGCTTTGAAACCTAAAAAGGTAATATAGAAACTTCAGAGGGAACAGAAGTGAGTAAGGCATCCCAAAAGTGTGTGAGATAAAATTTAAAGGCCCTGAACTGAGAACCTTTTATTTTTCTGGAAAGGCAAAGTTTAATTTATCAAACAGATGTGTATCAATGAAACTTCAAACTCAATAGCTTAAAAAACAGATAATTTTTGCTTATAATTCTTCAATATGGGCTGAGTTCAGCGAAGGCATTTTTCTGCTGGTCTAGGCTTTAGTCACCATGGCTGCAGTCATCTGGAAGCTGGCCTGGGGCTGAAAATGCAAGTTATCGTATTGGCATGCTTGCTGTCTCAGCTGGGATGAGAGGAAAACGTGGGAGATTTTGGGTCATCTCTCCCTCTGTAGACTTTTCTAGAGATGAATCACATTTCTGAGAAGGTGAAAATGGAAACTGTCAGGACTCTTAAAACCCATGTCCAGAGTTTGCCTGATATTCTGTTCTAATCTGCTAGCCAAGTTTATCACAAAACCAGCCAGATTCAAGGGAAAAGCAAAGACACCGTATCTCTTTAAAGAAAGAATGATATATTTTATGACTACTTTAAAAGTTTCCAATGTTCTGCCTTCTACAAACGATGCATGTTCCTCCAACATGAAAACTCACCCTCCGTCAAGATCCCCAAAGTTGCCTCTCATTATGGCATAGACTCTGATGTTAAGCCTAGGATCTCATTGCCTAAATTAGGTCTGGATGTAGATGGTGATACCCTTAGGTGTGGCTTCTCAAGTGATATTTTTCAAATGCAAATATCTGTGAAATAAACAGGAAAAATTACCGACTCACCAGCACCACAGATCCAACACACATGGAAAGGAATGGAAAGAATAATCACAACAGACACTTGCATTTGAAAAGAGGGGTGGGGAGAAATGGGAAGCACGTCAGAGTAACTGGTCCATAGCAATTCTGGTATCATAGTAGGTATATGCCACCACTTTCCTCTGTTCCAGGGATAAGGAATGTGCTCTTCCCTTTGATAGGATACCAGGGGTAGGAACTGATTAGTATGATCAACAGGTTGGCAGCTGGGTTCAGCCTCATCATTAAAATAGGGGGTTGGGATTCAAATGCCAGGAGTCTAAAGAGATACTTTGTTTGCTGTTCATCCAAGACCCTCAATTTTTTCTGCTGTTATGGGATCATAATTTTATTTTATCAGAAATTAAATGGAATGGCAGTTTGGTTATATCTGTGTTTAAATTCATTTCCCATCAGAGTCCCAACCCTTTGAAGATGTGATTCTCCATCTTTTCTAGGAGAGTTTAAGGCCAAATACTGTAGTGAATCTGCTGGACCTCAAATCCACAAGTCTTTGAGTATATAAGACCTTGACTCTGTGAAATCATGAGACAGTTAAATCTCAAGATTAATGGACATTAAGATAGAAATTCCTTGGGTCATTGTGATCTCAAGGCTGAGACTCTGAAACTGCCTAAGCATGAGACAATGAGCCTTCAATCCTGACAGACTGTATGTCTGCAGATGATGAAAATAGGAAACAATGAGGCTGCATACTGTAAGAACCCAATATTGTAAGACTATGAGATTATAAACCTTTATTATGCTTTCTGTCTCTACTCCAAGCATCTGATTTCTAGATGGCATTTCAGTGTAAAAGATTTTTACCTAGTGAAAAATATTTTCTTTTTTTTTTTTTTAATGTTTCTTCCAAAATTAAATTGGGCCCTACAGCATGCAGATTCATCTAAAGTTTTACTGGTTGTTACTCATCTGGGCAACGTGCTTCTCTGGCAAGCTTACTCCATTGCCTGACTTGCTTGAGATCTCAGGACCAGCCCCAAGATATTAAAGTGTCCTCCATATCTTGGTTGCTTAAAAAGACAGTACATTGGAATTTAGTAATTTGATCTTGTTGCATCTTCAGCACTTTTATGGCTTTAAAGAACCTATGAATGTTTGGTTTACATAATGATTCTTTTTTTGTTTTATTTTTCAGCAAAAATGGTTGTATTTCACATCCTTCTACATAGTAAACAGAGGGATTGCAATGCAATTCCATAGAATGTGTATCTCTGTATGTTCGTATGTGTATTGAAAATATAATCAATTCTAGAAATCCTTTTTTGGTTCTTTTCAAATTTCTCTAGTCTATTTTATTGACCTCTTATTTTTCCTCATAAAATTCCTTATTTTTTTTTATTAAATGAACTTACATTCTCTCTTCTTCTGCAGTTTTGCATTTCTCTTATGTTAGCTTTTTTGCTATGTTTTTCAGTGATATTTGGTTGTGAATTCATATTTATTGGGATTTTATCTATTGAAATTATTACAGGATAATTTTAAAAATTAACTTCTTTAGTGAAGATTTGCACATGGTTCTGCCAGGAGCATTTTGGCACAATCCTGGATCTTCATATGTGAAATGATTTCTTTTTGAACACCACACGAGTGTGAATTCATGCTTCAACTTCAGTGTGACTCAAAAATGAAGAAACAAATTAATGATAAGGATTTGAGAACAAGATTTCTTAGGAGAGACTTTAATTTTTATTTTTCTTCCTACTCAAAGCAAGCAAGTGATTTTCTTTAAGCTGTTTTTATTTGTTTATAGGTTTTTAATGTATGCTTATTTGATTTTGTCCCCTCTCCACCTAGTTACACATTGATGTTTTTTTCTTGAGGGATATTTTTGTCTTTTTTTTTTTTTTAAACTCTGATTCTACCTTCCAACCTGTGCTGTTTCAATGCACTCCCACAAACCATGAATTATGCTTTCTTTGTCTTTGCTTTGCTTTCTACCTTTCTAGTATCAGTTATTTTACTCTACCATAGGCCTTGCCCATCCTTAAAAACATAGATTTACCTTTTAACATTCAAGGGAGTATTTTAATTGCCTTTGATTAGGAAAGATTTCTCTTCAAATCTAGTCTGCCATATTGTGAAAACCATGCAAAATTTCTCATATATTTGAAAACATATGAAAATACATTTCAAAGACTCCTGTTAATGGGGTGACAAATACTATTATCCATTAAATATAATGGATTTCCAATAATTATTGAATAGCATCCTTAATACTTATTACTGCATTCAAAAAACTCATTTTTTCTGTCTCAATTTTCACATTATTTTTAATATTCTGCTCATACAGCTTGTGTTATAATCACAATAAACCACGCATCTCTATTTAAACATATTTCATTTTATTTCAATCATGTACTGATGCCCATATGTCCAACTACTAAATCCTCTTCTTTTCATGACTCTGGATGGCAAAATAAAATTTTGATAGGTCCAACCTTCGTAGACTGGATTGTATGTCTCATATATTTTTACTATAACTAATAAACATACCTTGAGCATTTTAACTGATCTGGCAATTTGGATGATATTAATGGAATATGAACTGGAAAATACTTTATTTCATTTCAGCATTTTTCTCAAGCATGTTCTGTTTTCCCCATTTCCACAGTTAATGTGACCTGCTGCAAAACCTTCAGTTAGTTTCAGAAATTAGTAAATCTAATCCAGTTTAATTTAAATATTTTATCTCTTGTCCAATTTAAACATTATTCCTCTGCTGAAGCTTAAATATGGTGAGTGTCTAGGCTCACAACCTGCAGTGGGAAAGTGAAGCCTCGTCCTATCTTCTAGCCTTCTCCTACTTTGCACTTCTACACCTCTTGTTCCTTGTCTGAACCCTCCATGATTGAGACATGGGAAGAGAAGCTGAGTTCCAAGCACAGAATTATTACATCATTTTATGCTGCTAAATGTGTGGCAAACAGATATCTCCAATTTAATACATACAAAACTGAACTCCTGATGCTCACACTCCCAACTCACACACATACCCTCATTTTTTTTCCATCCATACACTTAACTCTCTTGAGTGATGATACTTTCTTCTTTACACTTGTTGAGGATCAAACTCTAGTATTAGAATTACCCTTGGCTTTCTGTCTCTCTTTCACAAACACACACACACTCACACACACACACACACACACAAGCAGACACTTCCCCTCTCTCTCCACATCTAATCTATCAGCAAATTATGGAAATCTATCTTCAAAATATAACCAGAAACCTGCTGCTACTACTCTGAAGGTCTAATCAACCACTATTACATTTTAGGATAACTTTAGTATCATCCTAATAGGTTTCTGTACATTTACCCTTGCTCCCTATACTCTCATCAAAGTATCCAGAGTTATCCTATTAAATCAGGAGACAAATCTTGTGACACAAATGCACCCCAACACTCTGCAATGGCTTTTCAGAGTTATATTCAGATGTCTACCAGATGCTGCAAAACCCTGTCACCTGCTATTCTCTAATCTTCCCTTCTATTTCTCTTCCCATTGATTTCATTTCTGCAGACTCTGCTTTAAGACATTTATTTATTCTAGCTAGTTACTCAGACTGGAAATCTCTTGCCTTAGATTTCAGTTCAACCAATCACCTTATATCTTCACATTTTTACTCAAATCTTATGTTTGCGTTGAGATTTGCCTTATTACCCTATTTAATATTCTTACTTGCTTCTGTCCTCTTTGGTGCATCCAATTCCCCTTTACATTGCTCTAATTATTTCATGGTTAAGTAAGTCACACTTTTTGGGTCATGAAAATATATTCTTAGACTGTATTTGCCGTTCATATTAAGATAGCAGCACATTCCATAAAGGCTCCTGTGCTTTATTTGTAAATTACCTCCTTCAGAAAGGTGCCTTTTCTTTTGTGAAACTCACATCAATTTCTGCTCTTGACACGACAGAGCAGAGGTCAAATAGCCAGGTATTTAATAATGACTGTATTAAATATGTATTACTATTAAATTAGTATTATGTTTGAAAACTTGGAAAACAATCAGGATATGAGCAAAGCAGAACATATTTTTCCCTGTCTTTTGTCAAGTAACTTGAAGGCCTGTGAGACAGATAAGTTTCATTTGCTGTTAGGAAATGAACTCTAAAATGGTAAATTTGATGTGGTTGTTTTTCTCACTGTTTGTCACCTTCCATTTGGTCTGCATTTATGTATTTGGGAAGTTTTTACACTTCTACTGATATGCAAAACAAGAAGTAACATTATTCCAGTCATTTTGGCACTTTTGTTTAGAATTTAGTTTTTCTCATCATCCATCAAAGACACAAGGAGACATGAAAGCAGATATTACAAAACTTGCTTTTTCCTAAGGCTTTAGTTTTCCTAATCAGAGTTTGTTTTTCAGTTCAATGGAGTATTTTACTATTTAATGGTTCACTTCACTGTTGCTACAAAGGACATAATATGTCAAAGCAAGGAGAATGTTTTATTATTTTCCTATCAACAATTGATGGAAAGGGCCAGAGTTTTGGCTTCTGTTATTATATAACATGTCTTGTATACTTTGCAATTTCATAAACTAATTATTTTAGAATCAAAGTTTTAAAGTTTTTTTGTCTATAATAATTACATTGTATGCTGTAAAAACAAATAAAGCAGAAAAACAGTCTATATAATAATACTATTGCAAGTGTAGTATTTCTATAACTGTTTGGATGCTTAGCTGATATTTACATCAGAATAAAGAGTACACAAAATAAGGAGCAAAAAGATTGCAGCATGAGGATGGGGACACATTTCTTGAAACAAAAGGGAAATCAATTTGCACTTTTCCGTGAGCAATAGAGGAAAGGATTTGTTCACTTGTACCTAGGAAATATTAACTAAACTGAGGTTTATTTAAAGTGCATTGTCTCAGTTTGCCATTGTGTGACAAATACCTCACAAGTTGCTTAAACAACAAGGGATTTATTGTATCATGGTTTCAGAGGCTAGAAGACCAAAATCAAGATGTCATCCAGGCTAGACTTTCTCCCAGGAGTCTGTGGTGTTCTGGTGTGGGCTTGCCACAATCCTTGAGGTTTCTTGGCTTGCATCTCTGCCTCACATAACATGGTGATCCCTCTCTCTCCTTTTCTCTGCTTTTCTGGTTTCTGCTGACTTCTGGATTTTGACTCTTATATAGTGTTCTCTGACTGACTGTGTCTAAATTTCTTCTGCTTATAATAGTCTCCAATAATATGAATTAAGGCCCACCTTGATTGTATTGGGTCATACCTTTCTTAAAACACATCTTCAGAAGGTCCTATTTACAAATAAGTTCACATCACCAGAGCATGGATTAAATTAAGAATTCATTTTTGTTGGTGAATATAATTCAATCTACCATATATACTAAGTACCAAGCTTTATTATATCTCATTTAATTCCCAGAACTCAGTGAGCAAGATACATCTTCATGTCACAATTGAGTAAAGTGAATAGCTATATCTCAGAGCTAGTACAGCCTCTATGACTTCCCATACCAAACTGATCATAAGTTGTTAGTGTACTGAACTTGTGGATGACAATGTCATGCTGTGGCATGACATAGCATCTTGCAGAGGCACATCATACTATGAATGTGTTTTCTGCAGCACAAACAGAACATTTCTTGACAATTAGTGATTTTATTTAATGTAACACATTTGGCCCCAGAAGAGTTTAAATGCCAACCTAGAATGTTTAAAATATGATTAAAAGAAGCCTTGATAAGTAAGCAAAAAAAGAGCACAAATGATCACTAATGATGGCACTTTTAGCAACTGTATAAAATGCAGGTACTTGCACTTGATTTATAAGTGCATTTGACTGATTTACCAGGAAAAGAATTTAGGCAGAGTCAGCAGAAAAGCAAATTTTATTTGAATTCTAAAGATTACTTAAAAGCTGAATCAATTTGACTAGTTAAGAGTGCACTACGGTACTGTCTGAACATCATTAGTGAATAACAGAACTTAAACAAAGGTCGAGAAAAATCTTGAGAAATAGGAAAGAAGAAAAAGTACAGAGGGGAGATATAAATCCATATTGTTGGTTCTTTCTCAATGTTGTAAAGTTTTGATGACATTTTCTGAAGAGCGAGGAAATTACTAAAGTCTTCCATGTAAATGTTAGCAATGCTCTTTCTCTAAAAAGAACATGACTAGATTTTTGGTCCTTATTCATTTGTCACTTTTTTGATGCCACAGTGTGTGTATGGCAATCATGTTTCACATGTTTCATCAATTTACCTTTTTTTTTTTTCTGCTTTTCAGCCATTCAGTTGTCCAATAAGTATATTTAATATATGGCCAAATTAGGATGGTGGTAATAATGGAATTGAGGTCTGATTCCTTTTCACATAAATATTACCGTGTAACTGTATATAACTAAGGGTTAAATTTAGGATGCTCCATATCTTGTAAAAATTCAGAAATTCTACAGTTTATCACGTCAAAACAAAGTGGCTAATGAGCTCAAAAGTTGAAAAGAGAAATTAATGGATATGTACAAATTATTTGCCATAAGGGACCATAAATGATAGAATAATTTTAGGAAACCCAGAGAAAAGAATGCTCAAAGAATATACTATATACAATAAAACTAAACTTTTAAGATTAATGGATTTGAGAAATAAATATAACTCAGTGATATTTATGTTAGATAAATAATAATGTTTGAAAAATATACACTGTGTCTACAGAGGATATACTACCACAAAAATTCTCAAATACTCTTAATGCCATAAATTCTATAGAGGAATACTTTCTGGGACCTGAAAAAATGAGATAAACATGAGAACTAAGAATTCAAGAACTATTCAAGAAAGAATTTGGTGAGCAATTACTTCACTGTTTTAAGCGATGCTGTTTTCAAATTGAAAAGAACTCCACTTCCAGAATATCATGTGACTGCAGAACGTGATTCTATAGAGAATGCCTCTTTGCATTAGTATTTCACAACTAGCCAAAAATAAAAAGGGAAATTCTCCACAGAGAGTAGAACACTGACTTTTTATGTTATAGTTCAATGTGATGCATGTTTAACCAAATATAATGAAATACACAATTCAAATATTTAATAAAAGAAGTGGTCACGAGTATCCAACATGAATTCACTAAAATATACATGAAGTTTTACTCCATATCTTTATGAAATAGTATATTTACTATACATGCATATATTCATGATATATTAATATGTATGATATATATGTATGTATATGTATATATATAATTATACAAGTTGCTTCAACATCTTTAATGTGCTAAAATTGATACAAATGGATTAAATAGCTTCACTTGTTTCATTGTAATGTAGCTGATAACATTTAAATATTATGTAGATCAAAGTTAACTTGAAATAATGATCTTAGCCATACTCTGAGTTATGAATTCACAGATCTCTTATTCATAAATTTACAAATAAAGAGAGAATCAGGGGAAAAGCTTACATGATGAAAGAATACAATTTAACACAAATAAATATAGAAAACCTCAAAATAACTAAGTAATTAAAATAAATTGATTCAAAATACTTCATTTAAGAAAAATATATCCAATTAACTATAGACATCTGGCTTGTGGTATTTCATCTAAGAAATTAAAATACAGATTAGGATATATAAAGAAATGTGTTTATTTAACACAATGTTAAGGATGAAAATGGATATGGCTAACCAAGGTACCTAAAAATTCAAGCTGTAATAATAGAAATATACAATAGAGAAGCAACAAATTCATTCATCCATTCTAATCCATATTTACTTTCCATAGCTTTCCATAGCTTGAGGAGTTTGTTCAATTCCTGGCACGAATTTCAATGCATACAATATCAAGCCACTATGCATTCAGAGCTAAAATAAGCAGGATGCTTAGTTGTAAGTGCAATGATGAAAGGGCATAATGCATACTATTACTTTAACGTAATGCAAAGTTGCCTGATGCCGTTTCAGCATTCAGAACCAAGGCCAATTGTTAGATAGCCACTTAAAATGATAAAGTGCTTTATTATTGAATGATTAAAATTTTTAATCATTCAAAACTGAAATAAGCTTCCTTAAAAATTATATTTGTTCTGTTATGGAGGACATCTATGTTGCTATTTTACCAGAGCCCTTCTTTTCTCAGAAATACCATTCACCTTTTGCCAGACAGTTGGTATGAATAAAATCTACTATTTTACTAACTACACAACTCTAACCATTCAATTCTATTCTGGTATAGACACTGAACCTATTCTGAGATGACATTTACTTATGGATCCTACTTCTTCAGCCACAGTTCATTGGTCCTTGGTAGGGTGTAACTTAAACCAACAGAAAGTTTTTCCTCTGAGATATTTTTATTGTGAATAAAAATATCATTCAGAACTTCTGTAATGATGGGGCCTATCGGGTTTAATTCAACACTGATGATGCATATGTTCTTCATTGTATTGAGGAAGCAAGTATGCAGCAGGCAGGAATGAATTTCAATAGTTAAGGGTGAAATGAAAGATAGAAAGGAAAGACTCTGGAGCCAATAGATTTTTGAGGCCTAGCTGCATTCTCACTCATCCTCTGGCTTGGTATATATGGGGGGGAACTGAATTTTGTACCACAATTCAGACATTTTGTTGATCCTGATTCGCATTCCTCTGTGTGTGAATGCATTGTCAATAGACTCTCTTGAAGATATTATTTTAGTTAAAGTGGGGTCCAGCTGAATTAGGTTGGTTCTTAATTTGGATTATTGGAGCCCTTTAAGAACAGAAGAAATTCAGACATGATGGAAAACTAAAGGGAAGATTTAGGAGCCAAAAGAGTTGGAACCCAGAAGAGAAATGAGAGGACGTCACCCTGTGACAGGGAAGCCAAAGACCTGAAGGATTACTGCTACTGCTACTGACCTCAGATAGAAGCAAACCTTCCAGCCAGTGTCTTGATTTGGACTTCTAGTCTATGAAACTATGGGCCAATAAACTCCAATTATTTAAGCCAACACATTGTATAGTAAATGTCAAAGCAGTTGGAAAACTAAGGCAGTATATAAATCCTTTCTTTGTTCCCAGGAGCTTCACCTTTAAAATTTCTGTAAAGTTTTCTTTGTCACTAAACTAAATTGTGTTGCTTCTCTGTGTGTATCTTCCAAAGGATGTTTTCTAAAACGGTTGTCCATTAGGGAGGGGCTAAAATAATATTTCTCAATCACAGTTATTGCAGATGGAAGGTACTGTGAGAGAATTGAATATCAAAATGGACTTTATTACTCCAACTTCGGTGTGAAACCAAAGGAGGAGGGGATTATTCGGTACAAATATTTATATTTTCTGTAACACGCTAATAATTTAACCTGATTGGTAATTTTATTTAAACAATGTAATTGCGTGGAATCTAGAATAGGAATGAGTTCTTCTTATTCTGTAGAGATTAATTTAATATCCCAGCACATCCCACAATATTTTAGGCAGAAAATTAAAAAGTATTTGCAAGGTCCCCTTGAGGGACCTGGGAAAAATGTGGAACTTTTAAACTTCCCCACCTGGAGAATTCCCGATATTCTCTTAAGCACTAGGGGCTCCTAATTTAATAAGCCAAGCTCTCAATCTACAGGCTTGCCCTTATGAAACTTATATCTCCAAGGGCAAAGCTAAGCTGACTTATAACTATTCCTAAGAATCACTCCCAGAGAACCTCTTTTGTTGCTTATATGTGGGCTCTCTCACTATTATGTCAACTCTGCAAATTGACTCACTACCCTTCCCTGTACATGGTAAATGACTCTCAGGGGTGTAAGTCTCCTGGTAAAATGGGATAAGACTCCCAGGAATGAACCTGGCCCTGGCACCATGGGATTGAGGATGCCATCTTGACCAAAAGTGGGGAAAGAAATGTAACAAAATTAAGTTTCAGTGTCTAAGAGATTTAAAAGAGAGTCAAATGGTCATTCTGGAGGTTATTCTTATGCATCATGTAAATATTACTTTAAGTTTCTAGTGTATTCAAATGTCTAGAAGAAAATACCTGAAACTGTTGAACTGTAATGCAGTAGCCTTGATTATTGATGATGATTGTATGACTATATAGCTTTTATTGTGTGACCATGTGATCATGAAAATCTTTTGACTGGCACTCCCAGGATACAGTGTATGGGCAGATGAGTAATAAATTAAAGAATATATAAATAATAGGGGGAAAGCGGGATGGGATTTTTTGGTTCTTTTTAATTTTTTATTTATTTTTAAAAATTGTTATTTTTTTAGAGGGATTAATGAAAACATTCTAAAATTGATTGTGGTGATGAATGCACAAATATATGATGAGACTGTGAGCCACTGATTGTATACTTTGGATGTAGCATATGGTGTATGAATATATCTCAATAAAATCACATTTTTTAAAAAAGGAACATTATTACTTTGTTAAAAAAAAAAAAAGCTTCCATTTACATGAATTCCATCAATGATTAAATCCCAACAATTGGCTCTAAAAATAAAAACATTTTCTTAATTTTCAGCCTGGTTGCAATTCTTGGTGTAAGATTTTTATGCAATATTTAGCAATACCAATTAATTTGATGTATATATAGTGTACTTTGTAAAACTATTGTTTTCTTTAAATTATTTTAAAAGTTTAACAGACACAACTTGCAATAATAAAATAAAACTCTTTCTTAATTGTAGACATTTTTGAAATTCTACCTATGTGTTAACATTTGTAGAAATTCTGTTATATTTTCTATGTTTAAAGTATGAAATCCAAAAACACACACATGTAAGCATATGTATAATTTTAAAGATAAACAATCAAGTGTACACTTGTATCTAACATAAATGCATGATGATCAGCCTTGGGAATGCAAATGATTTCAGCTCTACCCAATGTCTCCAGGTATTGATTAGGCTGCTTTTCCAATAATCCGTTAAGAGACAGCCTGTAAGTGCAGACACTTTGGCAAACAAGGTCAAATATTTGACCCTCCATGACAAGATCTTCTCCATCTTTTCATTTTAGGAAGGTAAAACCACAGGGGGAAGTGTCTTCCTGAACATAGGCCCACACTGAGTTCAGTGATGCATTGGATCTAGTTCTCTCAACAGGAGGCTGAGTGAGTCCAGACCTTTGCATCTGCTGATGTTTCTGCCCTTGAGTTCTGAGATTGAATTAGAAATTTATAGGAATAGAATAAATGACTCTTAAAGGAAGAAATTATCTTTAAAATGATCTAATCTAACCTCCTTCCCAATTCAGAAATTCTCCCTTTGCCACAACCATTGCTCTTTTTCTTTTTTTTCCCCCTTTCCTAAGTCAGTCTTCCCTCTGAGACTCATTCTTCATTGGATTCATGTGAGTTGTTCTCAAGTTTTTATAGGAAATTTATGATTTAAACCATGATCCAGAAATTCATGTAATGCTATTCATCATTCAATAAATTAATTAGCTTTATATTCCATGCCTACTTATTTCTTCAACAGTAACCATCTCAAATAGAACTGAAGGTAAAAATATAAGCTCTAGCCTCAAAACAATTATCTCCTGCCCTGGACATCCAACACCCTAAACAAAACAAAACAAAGCAAAACAAAAAAAACATAATCTCGATTTTTTCACATCATGTCAGAGCTGGTAACAATCAATGAATTTGATAACTATCAGCTTACTCTGTCACAGTTTGGATAAACATTCAAGAAAGTAAAAATGTCCTCTTTTGAATATTCTGATTGGTCATGTCAGATTGACACAAAGCCTCAGGAACCATTGTCCCTGCAAATAATAAAAATTTACTGTAATTCAAATGATGATACCATATAAACATTTTTTTTCTGCTCAAATGTCCCCACAGATGAGGATTCTTTCAAACCCATGATATATCACTCCCCCAAATAATCCATTTATCCTGCCTTATTTTTATAACATTTATATGCCAGCTGATATGACATATATTTACTATTACCTGTCTACCTGACTATATATTTGCTCAATCAGAGCAGAAATTTGTTGAGTTTTATTCACATCTATATCTTCACTTTCTAAAACAAATCCAGATATCTAGTACACACTCAGTAAATATTTGTTGGATGAAAGCAAGCTACTATGAATTTTATGATAAATAAATCCTGGGAATCAAATATACACTAGTACTGTGGTTTCAATAGTTTGTACTTTTTTAAATTCAGTTTTATTGAAATATATTCACATACCATAAAATCACTCATGCTTTACAATGAACTATTCACAGAACCATCATATAGTTGTGCATTCATCACCACAATCTATTTTTGAACATTTTCCTTACACCAGAAAGAATCAGAATAAGAATAAAAAATAAAAGTAGAAAATAATACCCAAACCATCCCCCACCAACCTATTTTTCATTTAGTTTTTGTCCCCATCTTTCTACTCATCCATCCATACACTGGATAAAGGGAGTGTGATCCACAAAGTTTTCTCATTCACACTATCACCCCATGTAAGCTATATAGTTATACAATCGTCTTCAAGAATCAAGGCTACTGAGTTACAGTTTGGTAGCTTCAGGTATTTACTTCTAGCTACTCCAATACACTAAAACTTAAAAAGTGTTACCTACATAGTGCATATGAATGTCCACCAGAGTGACCTCTCAACTCCATTTGCAATCTCTCAGCCACTGAAAATTTGTTTCATTTCACATCCTCCTTTTGGTCAAGAAGGTGTCCTCAATCCCAAGATGCCAGGTCCAGGCTCATCCCAGTGAGTCATATCCTGCCTTGGGTCCCTTTTGCCCATCCCCTTCCCACCATCCCCTTCCCATGAGGGAAATAGCAGGGGGTGCCTGATCCTTGCAGTTATTTCTTTTCCTTCCTCCCTCCCTCCCTTTCAACCTTCCTGCCTTCCTGCCTTCTGTCCCTCTTTTCTTCTGTTTGCTCATCAGGTTTTAATCTCAGTACTTCTTTAGGTGCATAGAATTATTGGGGAAGATCCCCCCCCCCTTTTTTTATTGTTCTTGAAGAATTTAAATAGCAGAGGAAATTCTGTTCCACAATTATTAAAATTGTTTTATGAAAACATTCCAAACTTTTTGGTTTATGTTTGTGTGATCTTATTTTTGTAAATGTTTTGTGTCATGGAACCTATCAGAAAACTTCTTTTATGTACTTTTTGATTAATATTTCTATCTCTTAAATTCCGTTTGGTAATTTTTATTTTCTTAGAAAGTTAACCATCTTATTCTTGTCCTTACATTTACTAAAAAGCACTGAACACATATCTTGTGGTTATTTAATTATCTGTGTAAATTTTTGTTACCTAATAGCCATTTCTTATTTTGAGTATTTGCAGTTTCTGCATATTTATTGTTTAATTAATATTTTAATTTTTGTTATCATAAGATGTTAAAGAAAAAAAATTACACTGGTCTGTCTCAAATAGGCAAGGATGACTTTATTCAAGTGCTATTACAAAATGAGAGAGGTGTGATACTGACTCTGAACACATTTCACCTGAAAAAAGAGCATCGGGATTTTAAAAGTCTGAATGAACTAGTTAAAAAGTATCTGAGGCTGTTAAGGGGAGTTAATCACTGGGAAAGGTGAGTGATTTACTGACTTTCAATTAGGCCGTTGGGTTCTGAGTGTTTTCTTTTGGCCACCTGGTTCCTGTGAGAGGGGAAGAAAAGGGAGATAAGGGAGTAAGGAACCCTTTGCTTAGGCACCTGTTAGGCACCTGTTAGGCACCTGGGTAGTCTAAGGGCCAGAGTGAAAAGAAGGTGAGGGAGCTGGAAACAGGGAGAAACCTACCTGAAGTTTAGTGAAGCTAAGAGGAAGGTAAGGCTGTTTTGGTCAGATAATTGCCTTTCAATTTCTATATTATTTCCATCATATTCCTGTTTTATAATTTGTTATTTCTACCTTTATCTTTAATTCCTTCCTTATCCTTCCTTAGATTGTTTCTTTGTAGTTGTTGCTTTTCTTTTGCTGTTTTTTAAATCTATGCATTAAAAAATCTATGTATTAAACTGTTATTCTGCACTTAGCTTTAGCTATATCTCTTGAACAGTGATGTATATTGTGTAATTATATATATATATATGTAAATATGTACATATATATGATAGGTATTCTAAAATTTTAGTTGTAATTTCTTATTGAAGCTAGACAGGAATAGGATAAGTTTTCAATGCTGTTATATATTAGGTATTTTTTCATTTACATTTTTCTTATCTAGTTATGTTTTTTATTTTATTTTAGTGAAATATAGATCGTCTTTTCTTAAATATTTCTCTTTTGAAATTTGTTGAAATTGTGCCTTGTGATACTATATATGATCTGTTTTTTATTTCTTTACCATGAATATTTAAAATTAAACATTAATTTTGGGGGGTATATTTTACTTAGTTCTTTATTTGATTTGGAATTGTTTTCCTATGAACATGAAGCTGCTATGGGTAGGGGATGGTTCAATTCTCATTTAAACTGTAGAATAGGTGACATTGCCCTTCCTTTTCATTCCACCATCTTCTTAACTCATCTCCTCCAACACTTCTTTCCATAAGTTACCTAGAAAAATATGTTCATAATTTAATGATTAAATATGCTCTTCCAATGTGTATGTGTGCCTGAACACAACTGAAAGTGAATTGCTAAAGAAGTCAATGCCTAGCTCAAAATGACAAATTGACAAATTAACCATAATGTAATTTTGTATATCATTATCTTTATGTTGATTCCTCCTGGTGTTTTGAGTTATATTTCTCAATTTGCATAAAGGTTTGTCATTCTTGGATTTATGATGAAGAAACTATTAAATTAGTATTTTCTCCTAATCTTTATCAGAAACTAGACAGTTATTGTATTCATGCGGGGAAAAGAGGGAACAAAGGAGGAAAACCTGTTTTACTGATATTTATTTCCAGATCTATTCATAGTACAATGATAATGATTCCATTATTTAGTGGCTATATTTAGTATATTATGCTGACAAACTCAAAACTAATGAGCCTTTTAAAATTAAAGAAATGCTCAAATTTGGTTTCCACCTACTATTTTCCACAAGCATTGGACTCACTCTGTTGCAGTTAGCATATCCTTTGTAGCACCAATTTAATACAAGGTGATACTTCTTTTATTATTGGTTATAAACATTCTAGATGAACAAGAAGGATTTTTTTTTTTTTTTGCTGAGTTTAAGGGAAAATATTAACAGAAAGCATTAACTGAATTGAGGAGTGTCATATTTGCATCTTCACAAGCATTGGATTAAGCATGAAATAATTCATGAGAGACTAATTTTATGCAGTAAATACTCATTTTTTTTTGTAGATGTGAACCTAGCTGAGGAAAAATAGAAAATTATCACAAAATTTCTACTTTTTTTTGTTAACTTTCAGAATACTGAATCTATTGTTGATTTCCTAAAAAGTGATGGGTTAAAAATACACAATAAATGCACTATTAATTTATTAAAAGTAGGTCTTACATTTAACTTGGGGCAGTAGACTTGTATTTCTAACAACATTGTTAAATAATGGGAAAATATAAAAATTATAAAACTTCTCTTTATTCATAATTCCACTTTAGCTGACTTCAAGGTAAAATAATGTTAAAAAACAAAAGCAAAAATTAAAAGAAGTAAATAAAAAATGTACACTTTTCTTGCCACAGATTTGCTCTTCTATTACAAACCTGTGCTCAGTTTTATTTTGTTGTGTGGCTATTATTGGCTCTATTATCCCCACATTTATTTTTCTCTTCTCAAAACTGTCTTTATCTGTTTCCACATTCTAGAGTTAATGCTTTCTGAAATCAGCAAAAACAGATAAATTTACAGTAGAATCTAAGGTTTTGTTAACCTTAAGCCTACCCTTTGTAAACAATTATGTATTAATTATTCATCAAATAAAACATCATGAATTACTAACTCTATCAAAATGATATCAATTAAAGTTACTTACAAGAAGTTTTTGGGAAAAGGATTGAGGTTCTTTAAGTGCATTGATTTTGTGAACAAACTGCTGCAAAAATCAAAGATGGTTGCAAACTCTGATGTCTAATTTTAAAACTGAGATCAGCTAACCCTTTTTGTAACTACAATTAATCATCATTTAGCTGAGGTTTTAACCTACTGTAACAACGAATTTGTAGCCCTAAAACACACTGAGTTATAAGTTTTTGTTGTGAATGAAATCAAGAAGATGTGAAAGATAACATTGGTTTTACAGCTATGGAGTTGAAAAAAGGTTTTATAGCAAATGATATATTATAGGAATCTTTAGCCCCACATTATTTAGTTAATATCATAATTGTTTATTTTTCTTTTGTTTTGTTTTGCCAAACAGCAACTGGTGTGGGTTTTTTGAGGTAAAGTGTTTCCAGTGGAAGAACATTAGATTAATAATTAGAACATGAGAGTTCGCTTCAAGGTCTTTCTGTATTAACTGTGAGAAAATATATGAATCTATTTCTGCCAGGTTCACTTATCAAATGAGACTAAATATATTGTCTCTAACTTTTGGGAAATGTGTGGCCACCATAAGCAAAAATGAATGTGAAAACATTTGTCCCTCTACAAATTATCTGTGATGTTGTTATTCCTTCATAATTGTGATTGAATTACATAATGGGATACATCTCACTTTCATAATACCTACTAATTTACAATTATGGTGGTTTGGAACTGTATGTATCCTACAAAATCATGTTTTTAAAGCTAATAGATTCCTGTGGATATAAACATTGGTAAGTAGGATTTTTTTTAAGTAGTTTTATTGTGATACATTCACGTATTCAATCCATCCAAAGGGTATTTGCTCAATCCTTTCGATGAGGTTGCTTCAGTGAAGTTGTGGCCTGGGGTGTGTCTTAATCCTCTAACTGGAGTCCTTTAGAAGACAATGAAATGCAGAGGAGAGAGAAAGCCACAGAAGCAAGAAGTTGATAGCAACAAAACCTGGAAGAGAAGGAAGAGGCCATCAGACATTGCCACATGCCTTGCCATGTGAGAGAAGACTGAAAGATCACCAGCAGCCAGTCTTTAAGAAGAAAGCACTGACTTGATGTTCCCTTATTTGGGCATTTTTCTTAGCCTCAAAACTGTAAGCTAATAAATTCATGCTGTTATGCCAACCCATTTCATTGTATCTGCTTTCAGCAGCCTAGGAAATTAAAACCACCATTGTTTCCTTCAGGGGCAGAATGAACAGGACCTCAGCCTTTGGAAGCAGACTTCCTTGGTTCACAGCTTATGTATGAAATATGCCAGCTTTGGAAATTTAGACATCTTTCTTAGTCTCTGAATACCCAAATTTCTTCCTGTATGAAATGAGAATGATAGTATTTGCTTCATAGTATTGTAGTGAAATTACATCACAAATTCATGAGGAAACAGAAAAAACACATGACACATAGACTGCAGTGATGATCAGTATTTTTTTTTTAACTTGGTTCCCTGCTATGGACTGAAGCATGGACACACACACATACACACACAAACACACACATGAATTTAATCTGTATTTGGTAAATGTGCATTGCTAATTTACAGGCAATGCATGGCTCCTACATCAACTATTTTTATGATTTCATTGAAAGATTAATTTTTGGGAGGCTGTAGACAGCAGAACAGAATAGTTAAGGACATAAAACTTGGCATACAAATGTTGCCACATAATAAGTGCAAACTAGATGAAGTTTACTGCATTCTCAGGCCTAAACATTCAAGTGCATCCTTGACATTTTTGAGCATCACAGGGCCCTAAGTTCCTAGATGTGAGTTCTGTTCTTGCCAGATATGCCCTTAACCTAGTGAAAATTCCCCCCACCCCACTAGTTCCCCTATCTGCCAGACCCTATCCAATCAATCCCAATCTAAAAGGCTTGACTCCTTGCCAGCCCACTGAACCAATCACATCTTCCCAAGGGTATCAGTGTGCACACACCCTCTTACCTACAAAGCCTGCCTCCCAAAGCCCCTGCTGGTTCATTCCATTCCTTAGTTCAATCCTGTGTGCCTCTACATGGCATTTGAGGTCCTCCTCTGCCTGATTTTTAGTCTATGTGACTAATTAGCTGCTGCCAATCTCATCTGTGCCATGTCATGTGTCCTGTAGCATCATGTACTATTTGGGTTATATTATTCTCATTCAACAATGGGGTGAATAGGTGGTGGACAGAACAGTTAATTAACCACTTGAGGACCCACTTGACTACTACATGGAAGAAGAAATAGTGTTTTTCCATGTGGGTGTGTTGATCATTACATGAAATAATCCTTGACGCATTTTCAGCATACGGCCTGACGTATAGCAACTTTCATTATAGGTTAGGTATTTGTACTATGATTGATTGTCAAATAATGTGAAAATACTGAAGCATTTTTGTATATAGATCTAACTTTGGAAAGTTTTCATATGGAATGTGGAAAGCTACTCCACCTATAAAATGGACAAAAAGCACGCAATTTAAAGAAATTGGGGGTTGGATAGTAGAGGATGCTGAACTTCACACATATTTTTAATTATCTCCTGTGACAAATATGACTGGTATAAGCAATAGGTTCATTGGTTTTCTTAGTGTTCTCAAGGGAAAAGAATAATTACTCCAATTTAAGAAATAAGAATCTGGGAGGGTCATCTTCCTTGACTGAATGAAGTACTCTGGAGGGAATACACATTGATCAATGAGAAAGGAAGGATGCTCAATCACTACTCCAGATAAACTGATTAATGGGATCACACTTTTCAGGCTATATTACTATTATATGCACAAAATGAAATAAGCAGATCATTCATGGATTCAGCACATTAGTATTAAACTAATTTTTAATTGAAGAATATGAGCAAGGTAATTTAAAAACATAATAGGGTTTTATAGTAGTGACCCAAGAGATTATAATATAGGACACAGAATATAGCTTTAAATTTGTTGGCTAACAAATATTACCTATTTTCACAGACACTATTCATAAAACAAGGCTATAAGAATTTTTGAATTTTTCTAATTGTGTTAATTTTGTTAATTTTGATTTGAAAACAAATCAATTAATCATCATTCCAACACAGATAAATCTACTATTAACAAACATTGGTAATCAGTTAAATGTATTATGAGTTTTATATCAAGAATAAATAGACATTTTATTTTCAAAAACAGCTTTATTGAGATGTAATTAATATACCATAAAATTCAGCCTTTTACAATGCACAAACCAGAGTTTTTCTTTAATCATTATATTCACAGAATTGTGCAATCATTGTAACTATTTACTTTCAGAACATTTTCATCAACTATAAAGGAAAGCCAAACTCATTAACAGTCCATCTTCATGTCTCCATTCCCTCATCTACTAACAACCAGTTTTCTATTTCCTGTCTGTATGGGTTTGTCCATTCCAGAAATTTTGTATCAATGGATATATAATTCTTGGTTTGGAGAACCACATATTTCATACTTTTAACATATTACCTTCTGCCTTTTGGCCTCCATGAGTCAGTTATTAATCTTATTGAGGGCTAGAATGTCTTAATTGTTTTAATTACTTCTTAATTAACTCAAAAGTTTTTTTGAAGTTAATCCTGTAATTATTCATGTAACAATGGAAACTGGGGATTGCAGAGTTAAATATTTCATTCTCTGGAAAGAAAGACAGAAAGAAAAAAAGAAAAAGAAAGAAAGAAAGAAAGAAAGAGAGAAAGAGAAAGAAAGTAAAAGAAAGAAAGAAAGAAAGAAAGAAAGAAAGAAAGAAAGAAAGAAAGAGAAAGAAAGAAAGAGAGAAAGAGAAAGAACAAAAAGCCAAAAACTCCCTCACGTCCCAATCCTCCACTCCTTCACTCCCTCCTCCCTCCCCCGCCCTCCCACCCAACCTCCCTTTCGACCGTCTCCTTTCGCGTCTCTTTCTTTTCTCTTACTCCCTTGCTTTCCTCCGTCCTTCCCTCTGAAAAAGACAATGATGATGATGTTTAAAACCAAGTCTATCATATTTCAGAGCTTATATTCTTAACCAGTATGCTCAGTATGTTATCTTGTCTCTTAGATATATATTGACATTATGTTTTCTACCTCTTGTCCACTTCCATAGTTTCTTTTCTTTATCATTTCAACTACATATGAATTGATGCTCCACTTCCAAGACATGAATCTGAAGTTGCTTACTACTCCACTGCTTAAAACACATACAATCAAGGCAAATTATTTCCTGGCCACTAATGTTCTCCATGGCCTCAATTCCCTCCAAAAATCCCTCCTTCCCTATTGTTACCCAACTACTTTTAGTTTGCTGATCATGTCAAGTGCTCCCTGGCTCCATTCCATAATCTGCTGCACTCTGCTTCTCCATCTTCACCTGAGGTCTCTATTCCACCTCCACATATTTCAAAAAGCATTCTTTACCTGAGAAAGCCTTGCCAGGTGTCCATTTCTTCACAAACTCTAAGGTGGACTGTATCTATCATCCTTGATCCAGAAGACACGTTTATTCAAGTGTTAAGGTAACAGGATTTTTCATGGAGAATAGCTGTCAAGCATAGAGGATGCTTCATATTATTTTCTCAGTCCAAGAACCAAGAATTAAAAACTAATGCTGGAAGCCCCTAAGTTTGTGAGGCCTCCCCAGTAACAATTTATTTTCATTTGATCACAGATTTCACAGTGGTTGGTCCTACATATAAAATCAAATCAGAGATTAAGACCAGTTCAAAAGAGCCAAAATGAAGTCATGTTTGCTCTACCATTATGAGTAATTTATTCTAACCCTCCTTAATTCAACATGTGGTGTTGGCTAACTCACCATTCTTGACACCTGAGCTTCAGTGCAAAAGCAACTTGGGAGGGAGTAGAATTAAAGCATAAAGAATTTAGGGTCTCTTACCCTTTTTATGAATGTATCACTATATAGTTCAAAAGTGTGATCAAGGCTGTTGCTTCAGCTCCATAAGTTGGTGGGTCCTCTTTTGGAATGTCAAGTATCCATGTCAGTATTGACATTGTGTGCTTGATACTCTTGCTCACCAGGTCCTTCCCATTGCCCTTGAGAAGAGATGTGCTGCTTAAAAATACAGAAAATGCCCTTTATGATGGCCTTTGCCTCTCAACTTGGCACAGAAAATACGTTTTCATATACAGGTTCTCGATATCGGAGAAGGGAATAATTCTACAGTTAACCAGCAAAGTTTTGATGGTATTTCAAGAAATTGGTTAGTGATCAGCCATTTCAACATGAAATCCTTCTTTAATGGACATGATGAAAGATCAGATGTTATTGGTTCACATTTTTCCAAGGACACCAAAATAATTTAACCACCTATTTATCTCTCCTACTAATGATACCTCTTTCTAGTGGGGATCCCAAAAGAATAGAAAATGGGAATTATGAACAACTACTGGACTTCTGCTGAAATTCCCAAAGCAATACTTGCTGGAAACCTAGGATTGGAGACCCAGCTTAAGTTGAAGGACCTCAATAGAACTCCTTCGTTGTCCCTTTGACAGTTTTAAAATTAGCCAGTCCCTGGAAGGAATGAGCAAAAACTGTTTTGGGTCAAGGTGATTTGATTTTGGAAAGCTGGCATTAACCAATACCTGAAACATATATTTAAAAAGAAAACTATTCCTAGTTTTAATGACTAAATTGACCTATTAATGGGTAAAATATGGTCAATCCAAATATGGTCAATCCAAAGATTGACTGTATCAGGTTATATAATGCATTCAAAGTCCAAAATTATGGAATGATTCTATAACTGATGAAAATGTGCTCCTCCTGTTGAATTACATGGCAAACCATCATAAAATCAATCTGCCTTGATGATTGGAACAAATACTATTTAGAAATATTTTTGCTTTACACCATTCTAAGAGTTTAGAATCATTTTAGAACATGATAGACCAATACATTAAACCTCTGAGTCATTTCAAAACAGGCATAAGAAAAGTGAAAACAGCCACAAATAGCAAGTGTAATGTTTCCCCTTGGCATAAGATAATAAAAGTGAAACATTGAAAAAGTAATAAGAAAACTTGTTGCTCTAAGGTTAATAGTGTTTGCCTAATATGCCATGTGAAATGTCCAAAAATAGGTTTATGCTCTTGATAAACTTATTCTAAGAATATATCATAATTTCATGAAGTATTTGTATTAAGCAATTTGAAATTTATTATATAACAGTAACAATGCTTTAACTAATTTAATTGTATAAATATTGAACATTATTCCTTTAAAACATGTTGAAATTTATTTAATATATTAGTATTCTGCTTTCCTTGGTGACCTAATAAATAATCATTTATTTTTAAACATATTTTTTATGGACAAAAAGAGAAATGCTACTGTAGTGAATACAATATTTTCAAAATTAATCTCAAATGCACATATATAGGAAATTTATTTTTCTATATATCAAATTAATGATTATTTTACCCTAATTGCACCTTGAAGAAATGTAATTATAAAATCTGTGGAAAACTTGGCAATTAAAAATTTTTTTTTTCCTATCTTTCTCCTGCATTTAATTCTAATTATAAAGGCTTATCAAGACATGTGGTATCATTGGGGTGGCAATTCCTGCTTCTATGTCTTGATTTGTCCTGAACTGGCCAGAAGTGCCCCTCTGCTTCCTGTACCTTCATATTTTCATGTTAGCAATTTTTAAAGGACCTATAAATGGAACAAATATCATAATAAATGGCCTAAAACAATTTAAAAAAATTGTGGTAATGAATATACAACTCAAAATTTCCCATTTAAACAGCTTTCCAGTGCACATTTCAGAGCTTTAATTACATTCACAGTATTGTGCCACTATCACCAACATCCATTACTCAACCTACAGCAGAAAGTCAACATGCGTTAAGCAATAACTCCCCCTTACCCTCACCTGGGAACGCTAATACATTGTTGGTAGGAGTGTGAAGTGGTGTGGATGCTGAAGAAATCAGTTTGTTGGGTCCTTAGAAAGTTGAATATAGAATATAGGACCTGGTAATACCACTTCTTTCTATATACAACAATTTTAACTGAGGCTTTGCATCTTCTAAATTTAAAAGACTTCTTCCTTCAGGCAGTGTACTCTCACTCAGAGAACTCTCAGTCCTCGTAAGGAGTGGAGGAATCTTCATTCACCCTCCCTCTTATCCTTATTTTATGGGAGAAATTGATTTTCAGTTCGTTATTCCTCAAAGTCAACTCTACCACATTTTTCACCCTGAGACAATATTAGTCAGGGTTCTCCAGAAAAAGAGAACCAACAGGATGTTTGTTTGTTTGTTTGTTTATTATAGGTATTGCTTCATGTAACCATGGGGATTGGCAAGTTTGAATTCTGTACAACAGGCTGCAATTTGGGAATTTGATGACTGTATTGAATTCCCCAGGAGAAGCCTCAAGGTGTGAAATCCTTTGAAGTTGGATGATGAATTTGCCAGGCACCAGGAAAAGCTGGCTAACTTAAGATAAAGATTCTTCTTTCTGACTGCTGAAACCATCTTTTCTACCTTTGAGGCCTTTAACTTATTAGATGGGACTTCTCTCATTGCCCAAGGCAAGCTCCTCAGTTGACTGTAGATGTAATTAGCCATAGATGCAATCAACTGAATAATGATTTAAATGAATGAAATACCTTAATGGTAATCATGCCAGTGGTTTCTTGAACAAACAGCAGGACACCATAAACTAGCCAAGTTGGTCCGTGAAATTAACCATCACAGAGATCCTCTGCTATACTGCATCCTCTCTGAGGGGAAGCAGGGTTTACCTTCTTGTGCACTCATTTTCCCAAATTTATGTACTGCCCTTATGTTATTCTCCTGGAAGCTAACATTGGTTTTGGTCAGGAGGAAAGTCTCTTGTCCAGAGTCCCACTGTGCCAAATTTCTTACTTCCTCTTCTCTCAGATTCTTTCACACACTTTCTACAATGGGATATCTTTATCTAGACAGGTGTAGGAAGTGATGGCTCAGGACATGTTCTGGTAACTGTTTAGCTTTAAAATTCCCAGATATGTCCCTTTTGTTTTCTGTTTTTGTCATTCTGTCATGACAGGTTTCTCCCTAAGCAGACAAATATTAAATATCTCAGCAGAGCACATAAAGAAACTTTATTATCCAACAGAGAGACTCACCAAAGCGTCAGGACTACAAAGCATCAGAGAATAAATTAAATATTTATCTTGGCACTACAACTGGCTTCAAGGGCAGGTGACCTGTTCAATTGCACAGGGCTCCATGCTCAGAGGAGTTCCACACTTGGTTTGGTGCTCAATTGCCACTGTCTTGAATGTCTTAATAAATTTTGGTCAATGAACCTCACATTTTTCATTTGGCATTGGGCCCTAGAAATTATGTAGCTGTTTGTCCTCCATCTATTAAGGATTACAATATAACAAATCAGTTTTCAGGCCAAACTAAGCCTTTTACCTAGTAATTGTTAGTATGGGAAACTGTTAGTATAAGAAAAATAAATACACTTTCCTTTAAATGTGCGAATATTTTCAGGAACTGTAATTGAACTCTCTTAATATATTGGAAGTAAAAAACAGAGTTAAAGGTCATTTTAAAGATCCCAAACTATATCCAATAATGATAGTGAATTTTTTACATTTAAATTGTCGCTTACCATGATCAGCTACTCAATATCCCTCAAATGAAATCTCCATTTTGTCAGTGGCACTTACCTCAGATTTTCTTTTCTATCCTGTTTTGTTTTCCATGTGTTCTAGTTTGCTAATGCTGCCAGGATGCAAAACACCAGAAATGGATTGGCTTTTATAAAAGGGGGTTTATTTGGTTACAAAGTTACAGTCTTAAGTCCATAAATTTTCTAAGGTAAGTCATTAACAATTGGGTACCTTCACTGGAGGATGGCCAATGATGTTCAAAAAAACCTGTTAGCTGGGAAGACATGTGGCTGGCATCTGCTCCAAAGTTCTGGTTTCAAAATGGCTTTCTCCCAGGACAATCCTCTCTAGGCTGCAGTTCCTCAAAAATGCCACTCTTAGTTGCTCTTGGGATTTTTTTCCTCTCTTAGCTTCTCCAGAGCGAGAGTCTACTTTTAACAATCATCTTCAAACTGTCTCTCATCTGCAGCTTCTCTCTCAGCTTCTGTGCATTTTTCAAAGTGTCCCTCTTGGCTGTAGCAAGCCCACTCTTCTGTCTGAGCTTATATGGTGCTCCAGTAAACTAATCAAGGCCCATGTTGAATGGGTGGGGTCACACCTCCATGGCAATTATCCAATCAGAGTTATCACCCACAGTTGGATGGGTTGCATTTCCATGGAGACAACCTAATCCAAAAGTTCCAACTTAATCCCCACTAATATGTCTGCCCCCACAAGATTGCATCAAATAACATGGTTTTTTTTCTGGGGGACATAATATATACAAACCGGTACACTATGTAAGGACAAATTTCCGTGTAGATAAACAAATCATGACTTTGAATTCTGAGTTACTTAAGTACTTTATATCAGGTGACATTTTCCTCCATATTCTCTTAGTAACTCACTTAAATCAACAGCTGAAACCTTATCATTCCCTAACACTTCTCAGTAAAATAATTCAGAAACTAAGTTTTATATCTGAAGTGTCTTTTATTCCATTTGCTTGCTCAATTGCCCTATACATTTTCAAATATTTATTCAAGATATCAAAACATATCCATCATTAAACTAAATGCTCTCTAATGGAAATCTAAATTGAAATAATTTTTCAGTGTGTGGAAAAAGAAAACCCAAATCTATTATGTATGCAAAATACAAAATTAAAACAAATTAGAAAAGAATGACATCATACAAAACAATAAAACAATAGGCAAAAATATATTAAGTGAATTGAAAGAAAAAGAAAAAACATAATATCATACGAGATAGAATTTAAAATAAATTCACCAACAACCTCAAGAAAGAGATGTTGCAATGATGCAATCTGATCATAATAATTAATAAGTAGCAATAATTTAAGTAATAAATAATAATTTAAATATTTTAATAATTAAAAAATCAATAGTTAGAAATCTTTATGTACCAAATGACTAGTGGTTACATTATATTGAACAGGTGGATAGTAAAATTAATTAACATTATTTAAAATTGCTTTTCACTCAAATAGGGCAGATATATCAAAATAAACATAGCCTGAATTAGTTTAATACAAGTTGTAAGCAAGCTAACATAGGAGAAATTTTAAAAGTTACTAAAAGTCACCTGTTGAAAAGACATATGGAAAGTTTACCTTACTTTTAAAGAACCAAATTTTCTAAATTTATTCTGCCATTTCTAATATCAATTCTGCCATTTCTCATGCAAACTCTTAATAAAAGAGAAATGAGAATAAATTATTAAATATTCAAAGATCTTTTAATAACACTGAAGTAATTATTATATCAACCTAAAACACAAAATATTAAAATCATTCCCATGACTATCAGGAATTAGAAAGGGGCATCAGCTATTGCAATAATTAATAAGTATTATCAAGGTAGTATAATCAATGGAATAAAATTAATAACATTTAAATAAAGAATGTAAGAAAATTTAGTGAAATACCTCTATAAGCACTGAAAGAAAAATTGAGACTACAGTTTAAGAAAGAACACAAAAAACTACTATAATTAATATGAATTTTTATGAAATTGATGTCTAAAAGACATCTATAATCATCAATATTTGTCTACTGTTCTAGAAAATATTAACTTAAATATCATAACAGTAACATTATTATATGTATACTCTTTAAAAAATAGCAACAACAACTATGCAACTCTTGGGTATGAGTAAACAACAGGCCAAAAGGGCCACAATGAGAAAACAATCAAACTTTATTGAAGAATATTACAGAAATAAATATATGAAAACTTAAAATGGACATGTGAACTTGGATGGAAAAATATAATATTATAAAAATAGTATTTCTCCCCAAATATACTCTTTATCCTCATATATTATGAAAATAGTAATACCTTATTTCTAAACTTAATATTCTATTTATGCAGTAGAAAATCATCTAATTGTACAGTGTGTAAAGTGCAGGCAAGAAATGAAATGTGTCCTTTCTGGACAAATAGCATCGAACAATCTACTTACATACTGAGGATATAAAAACACTTCTCATGCTCCAAATTAGCCTTGAAATCTTCAGAAGCAGAAACCTTCACTAAAGGGTTGTAAACAAACTGATAGTACTAGAACAGAAATTCTTAAGCTTTTTGGATTCATAGTCTTTTTAATCTCTTAAAAATTATTGAAGACCTCAAAGTGATTAGTTTATACGAGGTATTAATATATGCCATATGAATAATTAAAGCAAATATTTAAAATATTTTTCATCTATTATTTTTTATAATTATAATAATAATCCCATTAACTATTAGCATGAATGTGTACATTTCTATAACAAAAAATTATTGTGATGATTGCCATAGTTACACATTTTTGTGAATCTATTAAATACCTGACACTATAGAAACCAACTGAATTTTCATGCCTGTTTCTGCATTCAAAATGCTGCAATGTACTATTTGTGTGATACATATTGGAAACCAACAACAAAAAACCATCTAGCTCACATGGTGTGGTAGGCTGAATTTCGTATGCCAACAAATATACATTCTTAATCTTAATCGGCATCCCTGTTGGTGTGAACCTATTTCAAATGGGACCTTTTGAAGATGTTCTTTTTAGTTAAAGCATAGCCAACTGAAGCATAGTGGGACTTAATCTGGATTATTGGGGACCTTATAAAGAGAACCAGGAAGTCAGTAATAGCCAAAACAATAAAAAGAAGAGGACATCGCCATGTGATGGGAATCTGAAATACAAGCCAGAGAACCCCAAGGGTTGCAGGCAGCCAGCACCAGAACATTATACTCTACAGGGAGAAAGCAAACCTTGCCGATATCTTGATTTTGGACTTCTTCTTGCCTCAAAACTGTGTGCCAATAAATTTGTGTTGTTAAGCCAACCCACTGTGTGGCATTTTAATAGCAGTTCAGGAAAATTGACATACAAAGATATGGCATTGAAAAAGAGAGGTATGTTTTAATAGTTTTTTAAAGATAATTGTGAATATTCCACTCTAATACTACACCCAAACTTGACTAGTTGTAGTTACTTAACGATTAGTTACAAGGTAGAACCTGAAACCATATCAGGAAACATTTCCTACTCTGCTTCACTAAATCTAGTAATCTGACTTGTTCTCTGACTTTGGTTTTATCCATTCATGATCTTGTAACATCATTCATTGATTGTTTGAAAAATATTGGCTCAATGATTCTGCAGATCTTCCAAATGTTGACATATTTCATCAATAATATAAAAATTAATCAATATCATCATCAATGTCATCAGAAAATTATTTAAGTGTTGAGAAGCTGTCAAGTTTAAGATGGCAGATGTGTTTTCCTAAGTACTAATTTGCACTAGGAAGCTCAGATTTTACCTTTGGCAACAAATCTGCCATTTTCTATGAAGTAAAAGGCTCCCTTCATTCTTTTCAAAACACTCTCTGCCAAGAACCTGGGTCTGAATAAACTTAGTGTGTCTGTTAGTCATTCTTTCAGGTGAAAAATGAGGTTCTAGGAACAAACAAAACCAACAAAATGGTTAGTTTGGCTCACAATTGTAAAAGTGCTATTTCCTGAGAGACTCATCATATATGGATGTGAAGCAGAACTTCTTGTATACTTTTCATTTAATCAAACCAAACATTAAAAAGTGTGTCTCAGAGGAAAATATCTTCATTGAGATTTAAGAAACATAATATTGACTGTTTCATCAAGGACATTTGTACTGAAACTGCGTTCAAAATTGCTTGTTCTGTAAATATGTAGAACTGAAAATCACATGACTACTTGGTCAATGAATTGCCATTGTCAATTTGGGCTAAGGCACCGGCAGTGTCATCTCTCCGCAATTGCTTTGTATCATTGGCCCAAATGTCAACATAGAGATAAAGGCAAACAATAAATTAACATCTTAAAATGTTCTGAAAATAATTTTGATCTCAAAGACCACTGCTAATCTAAATATGTAAGTATAGTCACTGCATTTTTTCCTTCTTGCTGTCCCATGATCTGCTTTATCCTAGTCTCACACCTTTTCTTCATCATACCTTTAACTTGTTTATTCCAAATGCATGACTTCATCAAGACTATCCCAAAGTAGCTGTAAAATGTTCAATCTGGTTCACAATGATAAGTGGCCCATGGAGAAAAGTTACCAAGCTAAACTGGAATTCCTCAAGTACAGTAAGCCAGCAGAGTCCTAATACGAAGCAGGGAGAGCAATCTGTCCCTTCATTCTCAGGAGGCTGTCTTCAAAATATCTTGAACACAAGAAAAGAAAGCTGAGTAAGCATCAATAGCAACATGTGGCATAAGGCCAGGTGTTCTAGGGCTCAGCTGCTGTGAGGGAGCACCCAAGTGCTAAGTAGGCATGAATCCCAAGATAATGTATTTTTCATTTCTGACCTGGTGATGAGCAAGAAAACATAATAGACATTCTGAATTATTCCTAGGAAAATTTGCCTTTATCATTTTGTTGTGATCTTTGATGCAATCGAAGGTAGTGGCCAATTTGCTTGATCACTTTATCTCCAATATTCTAAACATTGGAACAGTAGCCTTCTCAAATATTACTCTACAGTAGTTCATCATAAAAGACTAAATATTAATTTACAAGATCAAAACACTTCTGCATTTAGGAACTTCATTTGAGAAAAGCTGTAAAACAGCTTTATTATTAAATTTCAGGGAAAAAGTCTTCATCTTAGCATATTACAAAGATTACTTTCTTGCATTATCTAGTTTGTGAGGAAAAACATCACCATATGTTCACATAATTCTTTAAGTTTAAAGTACCAAATTGGCTAGTCAAATTTCTTTCCTATCTAATCTATAAGAATCATACTCATTAATGAATACTAACATATCCTTTACTTTTATTAAAATTTATGTTGTAGGCCCATATGTCTTGTTGAATCCCTATTTTCCTGAAAGTAATTTCTTCAATTTGATTTTTTAAATAAATTAGTCTTTATTCTATAACTGGTTAATTTTAAAAGACTTAAGCTGAATAAATATATTTTTACCCATTTTACTGTGTAATTATCATACATTTTCTATTTATCCACCTCTAAATGAAAAGCAACTAGGATATTATTCTAGAATACACACTTCCTTTTGTAATTTAATTTACACATTATTGCCACATTTTAAGATAAAACAGCAGGCTTCACAATGGCAATCACTTTTCATAGCTACTAAAATTTTAAAATATCTTTAACATTTTCTGCATCCATCAGCAGGGACTCAAATACTCATGTTGTTCACATTCCATTAAAATTTGAGATCTACATTCATCGAAGGCATCAGCAATATAATGCCACTATCAGACATTTAAAGAAGTTATTTGCTTTGCCTCTTAGAAATATGCCTCCCCACATACAAAAAAAAAAAAAAAATCTTTTTAAACAGAGGAACTCAAATTTTCAGTGAGGAAATAATATAATACTTTTATAGAATAATTATCTCAAATGCAAAATACATAAATTCTAATCATTATAATCAATGGCCACTGATATGCATATATATTATTGTACAAATGCCTTCTTCCTTAGAGGAATCACTTATATATAATCAGTTTGTGAATTTACAAACTACTACCCAAAATGTATGTACATAGCAATAAATCTATATGTGGTATTATTTTGAGTTCATATGAGAATAGGCTGTATTTATGTACATTAATGAATTGTGCTGAATAATTCATTCTTTCTCATTTATTTTACTAAACACTTTTTTAGTTTTATCCACATTGCTCTGTGAAAAAACTAATTTATTCTGAAAACTGTAATATTACATGGTGTGCATAGCCACATTTATCTATCCTTTCTAGAATTGATTAATATTTACATTCTTGCAAGAATTTGCTATAACACATGATACCATAATGAATATTCTCACACACGTCCTCTTTCATGACTATGCTAGAGTTTTTGTGGACTATGTTCCCAGGAGTGGAATTGTGTGGTTAAGTGTCACTAAATAGTGGCAAATTTCTCTCCATAAAGGCTATATAACTTCATGCTCTTAGCATCAGCTGCTGAAATTGCCCATTTCACCATTTTGTTGTCAGCATTTACATTACCTGTGTTTTATTTTAGTTCTCTTATCCCAGTGTTTTAATTTGATTTTCTCTCCATAAAAATATTTTATTTTTATCCAAATATCCTGGTTTATCTTCTTTAAATGCCACTTCAAATCATTTTCCCATTTTTTTCAGTTGCAAATATGTTTGGATTTTCAATTTTCCCAAACCCATTTCTTAAATTAATAACACACACTTCTATCAATCCATTCATTGCTCCGCTTCTCTCAATTATCTACTTTCAACCATGTCATAAACCATAGTTTAATTGCTCTTAATGTTTATTGTCTGTCTCATGTCAAAGATTTTTTATTCTAAATTTTTTCTCCAACATAGTTGAAATTCATTTATTCAAGTCATTTTTTCAAAGTTGTCTGGCTCCTGAATATTCATATCTTGGAATATCATTCTATCATTTTCTTTGCCTGGTCCCCAAACCACTTCACAGAGCTTCCATACATGTTGCTACAGTTTCTTCTGTACAGTGCGGATTCTACTACATTATGTTTTCTAGAATGTTTTCCATATGGTTTGTGCGCAATATTTTTTAGGTATTTCTGGCTTTACATTAATATGCCTGTATAACATAAGCATTCCATTTTTAAACTTAAATTAGCAAACTTTAGCATTTTATTTACTTTGTTCACACCCCTTTTCCTATAACTTTTGTTATTAATAGACTGAATCTCCTGTTTCTTTTCCCCCTGAATTTCACTTTAGTCTTCTGTCTCTGGGTTTGGATAACATTTGTAAATATCTCCTTCCTCATTATTCAATGTGTTGGTTATTTAGAACATAGGTATATTACTGAGAAGTAAAAGGTTTCAGTCTTTCTAGCACAATTAAAAAGTAAAGTCACTGAAGACAGGGAGATGAGTTCAAATCATCAATCTCTCAAGGCGGGAAATGAAGAAAAAAATATATATAAGGCATTCAAAACAAACCAGAATATTGTATCTGTCAACAAAGACAATGGGAAGTTTAGAAAGAAGAAGGGTGTTTAAAGCTTGACTTAGAGGTAGCTGTATTATGGTAATTACTTTATAATTACAAAAACAATGTAAAATAAGTAGTTATTAAGGACAGAACAAAAGAAGATGTTTAGCTCCATCTTGCACAAATTTAAGTAAGATTGTGGAAAGAGATTATACGATAAAAAGATATGAGGAATTAATTTATGCTATGTATGGAAGAACTTATAATATTATTGTATCATTATTTTTCCTACATATTTGATCAAACTTGTGTCAGTAAATCAATTATTTCCAAATTCATATTATCACACAGATGCTATCCATTACCCTCACTGGCTAAAAGGGACTTTAGATGATAAACTCATTGGGGGGCTATAGAATCCCTGATGGTGAGTCCCTATTTTAATTTGCATGTTACTTACTGGTGAATCTTTTTTAAAAAAGAGGAAAGTTTGATGCTGTGGCTCTGAGTGGGGCCCAAGATTTTGTCTTTCTAAGAAATTCTTAGAGAAAGCCAATGCTGCTTGTCCAGAACCACACTTGGTTTATCATTGCTTTAAGTTTCATGTTGTGACCCTTTCTATTTTCAGGAGCGGTTGCATATTCTCAAGGGAGAAATGGGACTTCAACTGAACATCTATACTAGTTCAAAGTTTTCCAATGAACACTTTTTGTTCACCACCTCTATCATACCTTGGATTGAAATTGTGTATTTTTAACTCCTATTTATTCTTTCTTTCTTTGATTGCTTTTCATAAATTCTTGTTCCAGTTTTGGTTCACAAGTGTAACATCTCCATGAATCCCATTGAAACTGTAGCTCAAAACTTTTTAAAGCTAGTTATTTTTATTACCCTTAAATTAATTTCATAGTGAATTGTCTCAAGTTCCCACTTTTGATGAAATATATTTGATTGTAATAGGCCCATTTTCCTTTCTATTTAACTTTTTTGAGGAATTCTATGCCTTATCCATTTTGGTCTTTATTATATTGAATTTGTTGTGGACTCATGCAGAACTCAGTTTTGGGCTCTAATTGAAAGTTTCTAAGTTTCTGTTTACATCGCATTTGAGGTAAAAGGGTGCCAATCATTTGGGGGTGGAGGAGGGAATGGTAACAGCAAATTTGCACATAACATGGTTTTGTTCAGGTAGCATAGATATTTATAGATCCATAAGAAAAATATATTGTACCCTTTGCCTAATCACAGTGTGCTTTTTTTTTTTCTCTCTCTCTCTTTTCTGCTTGGTTTGAATACTGCAACCATGTGCATACTTCCACTTCATAGTCTCCTAGTGAAAGTAAGTGTTTCTTTTTAAAGGTGTGAGATACTTTAGTTTTCTCAGATCCTCATAAATTTGTCTTGCATGGTATTCCTACCCAGATTAGCCCCAAGACCAAAGTATATGCCTCACATGGATTTACCCTGGAGTTTAACTAGGGACTTATAAAAAAAAAGAGATGATTTTTCCCAAAGATGGAAGGTCATGAGAGTGAAGTAAGCATTCCACCGTTTTGTAGCAAGAGAGAGAGAGAGAGGGAGAGAGAGAGAGAGAGAGAGAGAGAGAGAGAGAGAGAGAGAGAGAAAGAGAGAGAGAGAAGTGCCAAGAGAGGGGAGGCTTATAAAGGTTTGTGACAATGGAGTTTCTTGCAAGATTTGGTTACAACAGGATCTTGTGAGATTTGGTTACAGCCAGGTTTCCCAAGATTTGGTTACTGACAATGATTAGGGGAGGGAAGTTTTAATGCTTTCTCCCCCAGGGGGGGCAGTTAGTTGCCTAGTCATGTAGGCGGCTGTGTGTATCTTAGTAATGGAAAAGGGGCAGGCCCCCAGCCCTGTGCCCTCACAATCCACCCCCATGCAGCAGACCATTTTAACCATAGGACAGACATTGCAGGATAAGAGACAACAGAACTCTAGGGTTCCCCATATACAGAAATAACAACCCCATGAAGAGATGCTACTGAAAATTGATAAAATCTGTGCTTATTTTTCAATGTGTTGTATTCTGCTAGGACAGCAGGGTGTTCCACACAGCCCAATTCACAGGGGTTAGAGTCCAAGAAAGGCTAGTAGTACCTAAATGTGGCAAGTCTGTGCAAATCCAATACTGGGTTCAATTGTGGGCATGAGATACCGCTGAGGCTCCTTGGATGCTATGAGCAGAAAGAAAGATGTTTGGGGGAACAATAAGGGGTAATTCCCACTGATATACAAGCTAAGTTTCCATTAGTGGATAGAAGAGTTCTTGGAGAAGGAGTGCTATCAGGGTGTTTTAGATATCACACTTTTTCCCCATACAATTGCAGGGAATTTTCTCTAGTTAAATCTATGGTTAGCTTAGGCGTAAGTGTCCATACAGTCATAATACAGTACCTTGAGGTATGGGGGATCCCTGGTTGGTCATATATACATCTTAACTCTTAGATGACCCCAATACCCCATGGGCTTAGGATTCCCAATCAGTATGGCTGCATTGGCCAGGACCATGGCCAGTTGACCTTATTTTCCTTAATTTCTAATTCTTGTGGTGCAGACGAGAGCAAATTATTTTCAATACCTCATTGTGGTTGCAATATTTCTGACCCTTTTACCTGAATTTGCAGCACTTGCATGTGTCCCACAGTTAACAACTCAACAGGAATAGAAGCAGCTGCTTGAGGTCACAATTTGGGGCTGGTGAGGGTTGGATACAACTGATGGGTTCACTGCTGCAGAGATTATCTGTCATCTTTAGCTGCTCTGTTAAAAGTCCATTCATTTATTCAACTAACCCCACTGCTGTGGGACTGTATGACAAATGAAATGTCCAGAAGATGTTATGTTCAGTAGCCCAGGCGTGGGTTAATTGTCCAGTAAAGCGGGATCCATCTAACACGGTCCACATGTGTGGGGACCCCAAAGAAAGCACTTTTTCTCTAGGCTAAGTATTGCAGCCCTCTGGTTAGCTTTTCCTACTGGAAAAGCCAGTAACAGCACAAGCCATGTCTATGTCTATATAGGCATATTTTGCACCCTCATGTAAGGGAAGGGGCCCAATATAGACTACTTGCCATCTGGTGACTGGGATCTACTCAAGGCTGATGTGACCAAGTTGGTGAGGAAGAATTCTTGGTCATCGCAGTGAGCAGGAGGGACAGGCATCCACAACATCTTTCAGCTGTTGTCTCTGGATGGGCAATTGGAATTGCTTCACCAGCCTCCACAGGGGCTGTATTCCTATATAGTCATTCAGCAGCCTCATGCAATATTGGCTTCAGATTATGGACTTTTGCTAAAGCATCTCCATATAGCCCTTAATTCAGCCCATTAGCTGCTTGGCATAGTCCCAGTTTTCCACCATATAGTGTCCATCACAGCTATTGTCATCCAGGTGGTGGGCTGCCTGTGTACTAATCCATTGGTGTGCAAGACAGACTTTGGTATACTGACACATCCATCAATGGTGGGCACAGAAATAGCCACCTCATTAGGATCAGCTGGTAGTGGCAAGCATTGTTCTTCCACATAGGAAACTAGTACAAGAATACCATGCATTTCTGCACTTAAGGGATGTTGTAAAAGACACTGCATTGCAGAAGATAGGCTTTCCATTTTATTGAGAACTCAGCTGAGACTCCCTGAATGCAGTTTATTTGCTGTGTTTTTTATCTACCCCTGAATGGTGATGGACATGCACAATGAAACAGGGCATTTTGGGGTTAGTCCTTCAACTTGCAGCAGGGCATTATAGGTAGCACACAGTTGTTTATCTGCTTGCAGTTTATTTAGCTCCTTTCCAGAGCTGAGATCAAAAACCAATGGGAGCTCACTTATGCCTGTTGCTTTTGCCACAAATCCCACCCAAAGCCAATATTGGTACTGACCATGTCTAATTTACAAGGCATATTTAGGTCCAACTCCAATAAAGCCTAAGCCTGTTCAAATATCCTATCTGGCTTTTTCAAAAGCAGCCTGCTGTGGAGCATCCCATTTCCAAGTTTTTCCTTTCCTACTTAGGACATACAAAGGTTTTAGAGTCTGCATTAAATGGTGTATAAATAGTCTCCAATAACCCCAAAGAAATCCATGAGCTATTTGGGAGTGGGGTAATTTTGCATTTTACCAAGAGCAGAGGGAATAGTCTTAGTGGCCATTTCCAATTCTGCAAGAGAGTTATCCATCAGCATAACATTATCAGCATAATGAAAGTGAGCGACCCCTGCCTGAGGTTTCCACATTTTAAAATCTTGAGTTACTGAACCATTGCAGATAGTGGGACCATGAAGATATCCTTGTGGTAGCATGGTGAATGCCCATTGCTGTCTTTCCCACATGACGGCAAATACAAACTGGCTAGAGGGGTCTAAGGAGATACTATAAAAAGCATTAGCAAGGTATAACACAAAATTAAACTGGCATAGTTGCATACTTAACATCCTGTGGCAAGGTAGTTATATTTGGTATAGCTGCAAACAAAGGAGGAATTACTTTGTTAAGCTCTCTAGAATAAATAGTCATTCACCAGGTTCCATTGTTTTTTCTTACTGGCCAGACTGGACTATTAAATGGGCTGTGAGTGGGCATTATAATGCCCACTCCCTCTAATGCCTTGATTGTAGCAGTAATTTCCTGATGTCCCCTGGCAACTTATATTGGCCCACTGCTACTGTGTGTCTGGGGTAGGGTATCTTTACCAGTGACCACTTAGCATGTCCTCTTTGGATGGTTTTGATCACTCAGCACTGGAGATGGAATTTGCCTAAAGTAGTTTGCACAGCAATATCCTACAAAATATCGATTACTAACATATATACTGGAATAGGAGTTAGTTGTGTACATCATGAACTTTTTTTTATTTTGAAATAAATTCAAAGTTATATGAACAGTTGCAAAAACAATGCTAGCCCCATACACAGAATTCCATCATACCCTGACCCCCTCCCCCGATAGCTCAATCCACCAACTTTAACATGCTGTCACATCGCTATTTCTTTCCCTCCCTATCTATCATCCATCATCTATTGCTCTGTCTTCTGGACATATGAGAGTTAGCTGCACACATCCTTGAACATACACTATAATTCACATATATACCTCCCATAAACCAGAACATTCTTTTATGCAATTCCACTAAGCGCAGCTAAGAAGTACAAGGGATTCAACAATGATACAAAGCTTACATTCTGTATTTCCTTCTCCCTATGTCTCAACTGTGTCCCTTTGAGCAACCTGTCCTCTATCCTCCAATCCCATCCAAGTTCATCCTTAGCATGCAATTGTCATCTGGTTAGACTGTCTTTTTTGTTTTTCAGTTGTGGAAACATATATACAGCCTAAATCTTCCCATTCCACCCCCTCCCTAGCCTTCCATTAGTGGGATTAATCACATTTAGAATGTTGTAATGCTCTTTCCCACCATCCATTACTAGAAATTTCCCTTCACCTCAAACAGCAACCCTACACTCATTTCTTAACTCCCCATTGCCCCTTCCCCCATTTCTCTTAACCCAAACTCTACTTTTCATCTCTATGGTTATATTCTCTGATAATTTCTTTGTGTTTACCATGCGGCTTAAAATTAACCTCTTAAATCCATATCAATCTTGTTTTTCTTTGATACCACCTTCACTTCAATAGGACACATAAACTATGTTCCTATACTCCTTCATTCCCCCACCTTTATATAGTTGTGTAAAATTACATATTTTACATTGAGTTCAAAAACCATTGATTTGTCCTTAGAGTTTGTGTATTTTTTATCCTGTAGGAAGTAAATAGTGGAGTTTCAGTACAAAAATTATTGACTTCTATTTGTATTCCATTGTGGTTGGAGAATGTGCTTTGAGTATATTCAATTTTTTTTTTTTTTTAATTTCTTGAAGCTTGTTTTATGTCCCAGCTTATGGTTCCTTCTGGAGAAAGATCTGTGATCACTAGAGAAAAATGAGTGTCCTGGTGATTTGGGATGTAAGGTACTATATATGTCTGTTAAAATTCTCTATATCTCTTTCTCCTTTCTTTATCTCTCTGTTGGTAGGGCTCCCTTTAGAATCTGAAGTAGGACAGGTCTTTTACTGGCAAAGTCTCTCAGCATTTGTTTGTCTGTGAAAAATTTAAGTTCTCCGTCAAATTTGAAGGAGAGTTTTGCTGGATAAAGTATTCTTGGTTGGAAATTTTTCTCTCTCAGAATTTTAAATGTCATGCCACTGCCTTCTCACTTCCATGGTGGCCACTGAGCAGTCACTACTTAGTCTTATGTTGTTTCCTTTGTATGTGGTGAATTGCTTTTCTCTTGCTGCTTTCAGAACTTGCTCCTTCTTTTCAGTGTTTGACAGTCTGATCAGAATATGTCTTGGGGTGGGTTTATTTGGATTTGTTCTATTTGGAGTTCGCTGGGCATTTATGCTTTGTGTATTTATATTGTGTAGAAGGTTGGGGAAGTTCATCCCCACAATTTCTTTGAATGCTCTTTCTAGACCTTTACCTTTCTCTTCCCCTTCTGGGATACCAATGAGTTTTAAATTTGGATGTTTTGTTTTATGTATTGTATCCCTGAGATCCATTTCAATTTTTTCAATTTTTTTTCTCCATTCTTTCTTTTGTTCTTTCATTTTCTGTTCTGTGGACTTCTAGGACACTGAGATGTTGTTCAGCTTCCTCTAGTCTTGTATTGTGAATATCCAGGGTCTTTTTAATTTGGCCAACAGTTTATTTTATTTCCATAAGATCTTCTATTTTTTTATTTAGTCTTGCAATGTCTTCTTTATGCTCTTCTAGGGTCTTCTTGATGTCACTTATATCCTGGGCCATGGTCTTCTTGATGTCCTTTAAATCCTTTGCCATGTTTTCATTCCTCGATTGTAGTGCTTTGATTAATTTTGCGAGGTATTGTGTTTCTTCCGATATCTTGAATTGTGTGTTTGGAGTTGGATTCTCCATATCGTCTGGTTTTATCATATGCATTAAGATTTTCTGTTGTTTTTGGCCTCTTGGTATTTGTTTTGTTTGATAGGGTTCTTTCAAGTTGCAATAAAAAAAGGATATCGATCTAATTTTTCAGAAACACAGTTTGGTGATGTACACTTTCTCTAACTAACCAGCAGATGGCGTCTGTGAGTCACCTATATCCCTCAAGTCAGTTATCAACCTTGTTCCCATGGTGTGTGGGGAAATGATTCTTGTGGGTTCAGTTGGAGAGCTCAGTTTGGGTGTGTTGCTGGAGCCATCTGCCCTGAATGTGGGGCATGTGTATGGGTGGCCAGGGTGGAAGGGCAGTTTTAATGTTCAAATCCCCCAGGTTCCAGGGTATTCAAGGCCGCCACAAGAGTCTAAGCCTTCATTTCAGTTAAGCCCCAGACCCTCTCTCTCACTGATTCACAAACCACCAGACCTGGCGTAACATCCCTGGATTCTCTGAGCAGGTTCCCCCTCCCAGCTGTGATCCTCCAGGAGCTCAGCTGAGGGAATGCTGCACTACATCACCAGTGTGCGTCGTCCCTCAAGGGAAGCCCTGGGCCGCTGGGCCATGCCGCAGTACGTTCTCAGCTCATTTCAGAATGCAGAATGTCTGAGGCTGTCTTTACTGCAGTGCCTTGCGGGCTGAGAACAGCTGAGGTTTTCTCTTCAGAGAGAGAGAGAGGGACAGAAAAACTCCCAGGTTCACCCATCAGCCAGAGATAGCACCCGATCCTCTGCACTCCTTATCCTGAGACAGATATGTCCCCTGACTGTCTCAAGGTCAGTTGTCACCAGAAGCCTCTGTCTGCTTGTTGAGGATTCACTGTCTGTATTGAGCAGTTAATATTAAAACCTCACTTGGAGCTGGGCTGAGAGAGTGCATGGTGAGGCTCCTGTGAGGGAGGGGCTCTCGGCTCTAGGCTCTCAGCTCTCAGTGTGGGTTTTACTTACAGATTTTGAGCTGTGATCTCGGGCATTCCTCCCAGTTCAGGTTGGTGGATGATGAGTGGACAGTCACATTTGTCTCCTCACTGTTATTCCAGGTTATTTACTGGTTTTTTGGTCATTTATGAATTGTTCTGGAGGGGACTAAGTCTTCCTCTCCTCTCTATGCCATCTCCCCAGAAACATCAAGTACTTTTGAGGTAACAGCTGGCCAATTTGCATTAGTAATTGTTCTTGTGTTGCTTTGATACTTTGACCTCTATAACTGACAGTGGCTAAAGTAGGCCCTCTGGGCCATGGCCATTTTCCATAAATTGGGGTGCATTTTTCTATAGTATTCACTAGTGCTAAAACTTTATGTTCATTAGTGTGAGACCAGAAAATATTTAACTCAATATGAGGACTCTGATCCCTAGTGTCTCAATATATAGCTTTTATTTGGGGATCTTGACCCATTCCCTGTGCATGGGAAAAGTGGTTTGCCATGTCTCCTTGGTAGGGGGAGCAGGGGGCTCTTTGCACCGTAATGGCTGAGTTTTTCAGCCAGATATTTTTCCCTCTGGTGATCTGGTTCTAAATTTTGTGTATCCCTGTCCTTTTGGTAACTTACTCCATAATCTTACTAGCACAGGGTTTGGCTGTCTAGCAATATCTTCAGTTTTAGTTCTGGCAGCTATTAGGCCAGCCCACATCTTTCTGTGTGACACACAGTTTAGATCATCTTGCCTTTTGGGGGCACAATCCATATACCTGACTCTAGTACCTTTTCATCTGAGGCATTCAGATTTTCCCAGATCTGCTACTATTGGGCATCCCTGGAGATGGGTTGCCCTGTTAATGTGCTAGGAATGGGCACCAGTGTCCCATACCATTGATTTAGTGCACTTTATAAGGTTGTGTTTTTTATGCCTCTGGTGAAGGTTTCATTATCTGGTCTCACAAAACTAACAGCATATACTGCATGTTTCATTCCTAGCCCCCTTAGCATATCTTATAATTCATCATGTGTGCTCCAATTGGGGGTGAGCTGGGGCATGAACCCCAAATTGGGCCAAGTTTCTTTACACTGAGTCACTAGCCAATTTAATAGTGAGCTGGACTCAGGTTTTGTGGTTAAGGAATATATATACTGGTCAAAGGAAAGGTGAATGGTACTAGAAGCCAATCTGCTTATTCCATGTTCTTAAAGCAGTATTCCTTCTGCACCAGTGTCCCACAGGTACAACAGCCAATTTGGTAAAATTTCTTTAGGTTTTTGTTTGTATTGACTCCCAATTTCCAGTAACTCAGTTGAAGTATAATCCAACATTGTAGCCAACACTTTTGATCAGGAGGTGCTGCTCGGGCCATGGCAGCTACAGCATCGTTCCCTCCCATCTGGTGATCAGGGTGTTGTATTTTCTCCATTTTGCTCTTTCATTGAACCAGAAGATGAACATGCTTACTGTCCTCAATTTTGGGTTCCCAGTCAGATGGGGGCTTATCCTTATCTGAAGAAAAATCAGTGGGGTCCCACACTTTGGGATCCCAGTCAGGAGAAGTCGCCATACACCTGACTTTCCCTTTGTGTAGCTTGTACCCTCTGACTTATAGCATACCAGCATGCTAATGTCTCTAAACTTTATCTACACAGCACTTCTCATTTAAATCTGCTTGGGCTATCTACATGTCTCTAATTTAAGCTCCCCTTCCAGGCAGCAAACTTCAGCTTTGACTGACAGAGCCTTTTCCATAGCTGAGTGCACAGCTCCTAACAGAGGCCATGCAAGAACCATAGTGACCTGATGGCTCTCTCTTTTCTTATGAAATTCTAACCAACCTGTGGCCTGTTGCAGGAGAACCAGCACTCCAACTGGGGAGTTCTTGGCATTGCCATATGCCCTCAGCAGCCCCCGCTCATCCAGGTGTGCTGTCACTCCTCCTCCATGGACATTTCAGGGCATCCTGGTATTCCCCCTGGTCTGTCTCCTTTCCTAGGACTCAACATGCCCATTACAGCTGGTGGTTCCTAGGGCTCCTAACATGCCAAAATTTACAACTAAAATTAGCCCCAAGACCAAAGAACATGCATGGCACAGAGTTACCCATGAGTTTAATTAGGGACTTACCAACAAGAGACAAATTTTCCCAATGGTGACAGGTGGGGGAGTGAAGTCAGCATTCTGCCATTTCAGAGAGAGAGAGAGGGAGAAGAGTCCCAAGATGAAGAGGCTTATAAAGGCTTGTGACAATGGAGTTTCTCATGAAATTTGGTTACCAACAGGATCTTATGAGATATGGTTACAACCAGGTCTCCAGAGAGTTGATACTAAAAATGATGAGGGGAGAGAAATTTAATGTTTTGCCCCCTCAGGGGGAAAGGGCCTGTTGCCTGGTCATGTAGGCAGCTGTGTGTATCTCACTAATAGAGAAGGGGTATTGCCCTGGGCCATGAGTCCTCACACATGGGATCCTTAAAAATTCAGGGTAATGATTTAACAAATTTTCTCAAAGTTACCTTTACTTATTTGTTGGGAGACTGAGCTTGTGCATATTACCAAATATGATTCCACCCATACTTTTTATGGTAAAGATTTCTTTGAATTCCTCATACATGTTGATAAAATTTATAAAACATTTCCAGCATGATTGCAGATTTTTCTAGTTAGTATATTCAATTTTTCAGTGATAATATGGGATGGGAAAAGTATGTTAAATATCTGTTAACTTGCCAAAAATATTCTGTCCAATATTAATCCTACTAGAATGATTTTGAAGAAAGCCAAATCCCTGAAGGATAGAGATAATATTAATCCAATTTTATGTTATCCTGAGTCTGTATATTTTCTAACTATATGGGAACCACAGATACTTAAATTTAATGTATCAGAAATAACTTACTATACTACTGTATCAAGTAGTTTTAAAATATTTATCATTGTATTGTTCTTTTAATAGTAGACTATTATTGTTCATGCTTTATATGCTCTTTTCACTGATAGTCTTTGCAGAGACTTACATTTCATACTTCCACCATGATTAATTAATTAACTAGATAAAGGAGGTGATTACTGCTGCCTGGCTTTTTTTTAGCCATCCATGGTTGCTAATGTGATGAGGAAGTAATTATTTGATTTATTTACTTATCTTTGCAGTTTATGGGAAATGCTGTGCATTTGGCCATGACATCTTTCTTAATTCACTCACGTGAAAATGTAGAATACAGCATAATTAAATAATCTTTCCTGTATGACAGTGGATAACTATGGTCATTATATGTCATTTATCATCCACGATGTAAAACAATAGGGCAGGTTAAGAGAATTATGGACTTTATCATTACTATATCAGGGACCATATCTCTGTTGCATTTCTTTGTGTTTATTTTTTCTTATGGCTATTGTGCAGCCATGTGACAAATGTTTCTAGAATTGTGATAATCAGAGCAGATTCATAAGCTGAATGTTAAAATCAAACAACAGTTCCAGGAATTAGCATGTGGATATCTTTGGTGGACCATTGCCTACCATAAACACCTAAGGATATTTCTTCTTCTTCTTCTTCTTCTTCCTTTTTTTTTTTTTTTTTGGCTAGGATATCCAGGTGCTTCTCATTACACAGATACAGGAATTTGTCCCATGTCTGGAAGCAATTCCAGTAGTAAAACCACTGAGTTATTAAGTGGAAATTGTTTTATTAAAAAAAAAAAAATAAGAACTTCTCCATCAAGTCTTGCCTTTTGTTTGGAATCAGAATTGATTGCATGTGGCCTTTATTTACTTTCAGCTTTTACCAAAAAAAGAAAAAAAAATCAATAAATGGTGTGTACCATGCTTGAAAGATCACAGCAGAGATCCTGTGACTCCTTGCAAAAAGACCAGGGCTAACCTGAGTTCTCCCTTTAAGTTGTCCTCCGTATGGTGCCAGATATGTAAATGAAGTTGTGTTGGACTCACCAGAACAGCCCAGCTGCCACTGACTACCAGTAAGGGACCCCATTAGATGCCAGGTAGAACAGAAGAATCTGCCCACTAAGTTCCACTGAAATTTTTGATTCCACAAAATTGAGTTATGTAGTAAGACTAACACAGTAAATGAGCTGATGCATTGACAGTAGAAATAAGAGAGGATAAAATAATCCAGATTGCTACTATTAAAAGAGAAAAGTAATAAAAGGTATCTTTTCAGTGCATATTAAATGATTTTAATCATCTATGGAAAGGTGAAACTAGAAATTCTAACATTAAAAATTTAGGGCACATCTGCTAGAGCAAATGAACCAAAAATATTTATGTTTATGACATTCAGATAGAAGGGAATACATTTTTAATTCAGGGTTGAGATTTTCCTATAGAGAAAATTTGGGGAAGAAACATATTTAGACATTTGTTATTATTTATAAGGGTTAATGTTTGACTTCTTTATTAATAATAACAACACACCTTCTATATTTGATGAGGCAATAAAATTAAATTTGAATTTGATATCACTTTCCAGAAACATTGTAGTGTCTTATTGATATGTGGATTTTCCAAGATTTGTTAGCAAAAAAAATGGTCTGTTTTGATTTTCACAAATTTTATATTGCAGCAAATTGTTCAAGAGCATACTACTCTATTGCCTTGTATATAGATGAATTTATCATCTAAAATTGTATTTTGTGTTTCAGATTCATTGATCCAACTTTTAATACTGCTGCTGCTACTACAACTACTACTACTTCAGTGGCCTTTTTATGAAACTCTCCTTAATAGACTGAATTTAGCATGATTAATTTTGTTTATATTAACAAATCATTTCTAGTCATTATGGTCTTATTGATCTCCTTGTCTCCAGTTTTGAGGTTGGTGAATCTGTCCTCACAGTGTCCCTGAGAATTGTAAGTATGTCCACATTGGACCAAGTCTTACAGTATTTTATAGGTTCCATAATTTCTCACAACAAACATGTTGTTTTCTCTTCTATGATTCCTTTGTAATTTTGCATTGTATCTCTTTCCAATGCTCTTACCAATTTACATTCCAGAAATGTAAAATTAATTATGGTTCCTTTTATGGTCAGATACAAGAAGTTCATACAAATGAACAAACTGAGGAGTTCTCTTCAGAGATTATTGTCAATTAAAGGGTTAGGTTTAAGAAAAAATTCCTAGGGTAGCAACCATGGAAGGGGGCAGAGGATTATGTCCCTTAGGGCTGAAAGGAGCCAGAACATGGAAACAGATAGAGCTATAACTACAACTGTGAAAATACCTGTAAACCATAGGTGAAGTTCTAACAAAGGATCATCTGGGGGAAACTATGGATCTTAATAAATGATATGAATCCCTGCCTATTCTTGGCCCATCAGTTAGGGAACTGGGGAAAACAGCCTTGTCTCCTTAGGCCCTCTAATTGCCTACAGCTCTGACTGACCCAATCTAGAAGCCAAGCCATCCTTGCTCCCAGTTCACTTGCTTATATTGTAATTAATTTAGTTCTTTGGATTATCCTCATAATTTAGAAATTATTTTGAGGAATTTATACCATCAACCATTTTCATTTATACATAGATTACACAGTTTCTTTAATAACTATTCCCTTGTTGAATCTCAGACATTCATTTTGGGAACATTTTTCTTTTCAAATTTATTCAAAAAATTGTTTACTGAGCTTCTGTTGACTTTTTACTGGAAAAGTTTTGATTTTACACTAATTCAAATATTTTAATTAAATTGGTTACTGTCATATAGTTGGTTTGTGAGGTTTAATGAGGCCTAAAAGCAGTTGAGAAGACTAGTTCTGATCAGTCATCTGCTGAGTACCTGGAATAGATTCTGTCATTCTCTAAATGTGACAGAAATGCTCTACTGCACACATGTTCACTGGTCAATAGGCATCTACAAAGGACATTCAGGGCTATCCCACCAGACATACCTCTGTTTGGAACATACATTGGGAAGCTTTTGCTGGAATGAGGGAACACATCTTCATGGTAACCCCAAATAATCCATCATTCTAGTTTTCTACACAATAACTGAAACTTTCTCTATCAAATAAAAACCATTCCGCAGATGTCATTGGAATTATGTGTTAGTCCTGCAACAGGTATTCAGTTCTAGAGGATGTGAATTTTACTCCAGTATCTTAAATATAGTTTCTCATTGACTTTTAGATTCCATTTTTATCATTTAGAAATCTGCTGTCAGTCACATTTTCATTCTTTGCAGGTATTCTACTGTATCTTGTTTCCATATTTTTTCTCTAGTTTTATTAGGACTCTTCTGTTTCCTAACATATTTAACTTAGTACTGATGGGGATTGCTTTCTGAATCACAGATTTTATCAGCCCTATGTAATTCTCAGGGATTAGATATATATCACCTTTCTCCCACTCTTCATTATCACCATCTAGTTGACTAAATATATGTCAGTCTTTGGTATTCAGTATTCCATACTTCTCAGAACACATTAAAAATCTGTTTAAAGATTGATCTGATGACTGTTTTAATACTTGACTTGTGCTTATATAAGTTGATTGACTCCTTAGTTAGTTGTGAGTTTATGAGAATAATTATGCTTTGGTAACTAGAGTCCTGGAAGTACTTGCAAAAACAAAGAAACAATATTATGCTTTATTTTGTGATTAATATCATATTTCAGTTTTTCAAAGGAGATAAAATAGGTATATTTACTTCAGTAAAATTTTGAAAGAGCTCTTTATTGAGTCCATGTGAGTTGTTAAATGGATTATACTTATTCCCTTTCCAAAACAATGAAACATAAGTAAATTTTAGTGCTATAGACTGATTTGTTTCCCCTAAAATGATACATACAAGTCCTAATCCTTGGTCTCATGAATATGATCACATTTGGAAGCAGGATCTTTGAAGATGGTATTAGATAAAATGAGGCCAAACCGAATTGATACAAGCACTAATTCAATATTACTGGTGTCTTAATAAGGAAAGCAATCTGGTCACAGAAAGCTAGAAAGTGAGAGAAGACACTTGGCTGACTAAGGCAGGGATTGAATTATGCTATCAGATTGTCAGTAAGCCTCAGTCAGAACTCTACAGACTTCTAAGGGAATATGGACCTGCTAGCATTTCAATTTGGAATTCTAGGTTGCAGAACTGTGAGACTATAAATTGTTTTAAGCCCCATGGATTGCCGTACTTTGTTAGGACAGCCCTGGGAAATTAAGACAGGGAGCCAGATGTATTTTATAATGTTTACATTTAAAATTATTTAACTGAGAATTGCATAATCCACAATTTAATTTAAAGAAAAATTTTCATCTTTAATAAGAATAAACCCCTTTTACTATTTAGATGTAAAGACCAGTTTAAAAATTTGTTGACTTTTCCCCATCATATGAAATGTGCAAAGTGATGGAATAGAATATATGGGCAGATATTGGAAATATACTTTTATTAAAATTAGGAACATACATTGAAATTTAAATTAAAATTCAAACAATACATTGATCCCTTGCTAACATATTTCTAGTCACCATTTGAGAAATAGATTTTACATTTTTTACAATAAAGGAGAAATGCTGCCAAATACATATATGCAAGTCAAGAAATTGAACAATTCACTACTCTGAAAAAATGATGTGAATGTGGAGTAGCAAGAGGTAAAGATCTAATTTGTGATGATTTCTTTTTCAATAAGATTCCATAAAAACTTCATGGATTAAATTACCTGCTTGTAACCTCCTCAGTGCTGATTTGCTTATTTCCCCCTCAAACTTTCTGAGTTACACTGACTTTAAGTTAAATTACAGAAAGAAAGAAAAAAAAATAGAGATAGAAAGAAAGAAAGAAGGAAAGGAAGATGAAAGAAAGAAGAAAGAGAAAGAAAGAAAGAAAGAAGGAAAGAAAAAGAAAGAAAGAAAGAAAGAAGAAATAGGAAGGAAGGAAAAAGAAAGAAGGAAGGAAGGAAGGAAGGAAGGAAGAAAGGAGGAAGAAAGAAAAGGACGGTAGGGAAGGAAGAAATAAAGGAAGTGTAAGGAAAGGGAGGGGCAGGAATAATGGAAAGGGAGGATTACGGGAGGGAGGGAGAGAGGTGAATGGATTGAAAGGAAGGAGAAGGATTATTTTATATAGTAATTGCAACCCTAGTTTCTGAAGCAAGTATTCCAGAATTATAGTAATTACATGTTTAATCTACATATACACAATTTGCCATATACATTCTAAAACATATGGATTTTTTTCTCCTTTTAGAAATTTTAATGCACAAAACCCATAGATGAAGCATGAATTATCCATTTGTTTCTTTCTGCTGTAATATCTCAGATTTTTCACAATTTATTTTTGACACATTTCCATGGCTAATAATTAATTATTATACACAAAAGGTAGAATAAAGTTAATATACTTTTGTTTTCCATACAACACTCTCCAAAATTTTCAAATAATTTCTGATAAATATTTCTAATAGTTATTACATTCTTCTCCCAACTCCTCTTTCAATTTTGTGTCTTCTTCTTCTTCACTGCTCTCCATAATAATTTCTCTTCTTTAAAAATCCTGTAAAACAACACTGGAAATTATTTCTCTGAGTACATTCCTGCAACATATTTTGAAATTAGGGACCAACTAAAGTATGTGAAAATGTTAAACACAAGAGGAAATACTACATCTTGATTTTGTTCAACATTTCTACAGAAAAGTAAATGTTTCTCTAGCATATATGTATGTGTACAAAGGTAAATATTAGGAATCTGTTTAAAAGAAAATAACCTAAAATGTGATTTTTCCTACATTATAGAGACTACAAGACTCACAGGGTGCATAGGCCATAGAAAAGGTGCAGGAACTTAATTTTAATCAGGAGAGGGGAATGGATGGAATCTGCTTGAATTCCTTGATCATAAAATACATAAGAAGAGTATTAAGAAAGTTTGTGGAATATCCATTTGTAAAGAATTAATAACATGAATAGGACAATTTCCAAGAAAGTTTGGGTTTGGAGAATGATAAGAGGCAGGGGCCTGAATGTCTGGATATTCCTCCTGGGTTTAGGATTTGATAGTCATTTGGAAGTAATTTCACATGTCAAGTGATCTTCAAATAACTACTCCGGATATCTGTAAAGGAAAGTCACCTGAATTCAAAAGGTTAAAAAGGAAAACCATATATAATTTTATTCCACTTGGAAGGAGTTTTTAAAAAATCACTACCCATAAAAGCTGCTAGTGAAAGTAAAAAACAGGCAGTTTGTTTGACAGATCAAAATGTTTTTTTCTGTCAAACACACCATAAGGAAATCAACACTTTACTTTTTAGCTTTCTCTCAAGAGTCTCATAGGCTAGTTTAAGCTAGCAACCCTCTATTTTGGAAACAAATCTTTCTATTATTTGATTGTTTCTAAAGTTAGAGATATTATTCATTTTTACATTGACTCAGACTCAAAAAATATTTCTTTGTTGTTGCAGTTGAGAGAGCATGAAGGAATGGATGGAAATATGGAGTGAAAGGAAAAGTGAGAGCAAGAGTGAGAAGACAGATTGATTCAAAGTTATTTAAATTAACCAGTGATACATAAAAGGATATAAAACTTAATCACATTTTTTTGAGAAACATTAACGGTAACCCATGTTATTAAAAATTTGAATAGAACATCTGCCAAGATTTATTTGAATTTGGAGAATTATTTGAGGCTGGTGTCTGATATCTGTATAGCTCTCCTAAAGTTTCTGCCACTGGAAATGGGTATTTCTTTTTTAAAAATATTACAGTTGAATAGATTTTACTAAGAAACCTCTATCTGTGAAAGATTTTGGAAGCATTGCACTACTTTGCATTTTGTTAAGCTCATTATGAGGTATCATATTCACTGTGAATACCCAAATCTGGAATGGAATTAGAAATTTGTAGGAGTTTTTCTACGAAGTTAATCCAAATAAAATAATAAAAGTATTAGGTGCAAGAGAGACTAAGGGAATGACACATATTTATATACCCAGGTTATTTCAAAGTCAAATTAAAGCATAAAAATAGAATCATAAAAAAAATGTTAAAATAGGGTTTTCCTGTGGCCTTGACCAACCCTGTATTTTGCAACTACAAAGGCATTGCCCCCACCAAAATAAATTCACTTCCGTTTATGATATGTTCATTTAAAAGAGGATCATTCATTCTCTGTTAATCATATGTATGCTTTGTCATTTAAAATAAAAGTCCTTGAGATGAGGAATGTACAACTAAGTGCTGTATTGTGAAATATGGATGGATTATCATGGACAGAACATATGCTATGTGAATGTAGGAACTCCTTACCTTATAAGTTGAGCCCTCAATGTAGAGGCTTGCTCTTGTGAGACTTTTTTTTGTAAATGGGAGGCTAAGCCCACCTATAGTTATGCCTAGGAGTCATCTCCAGAGAACCTCTCTTGTTGCTCAAACATGGACTTTGTTTAAGCCCAACTCTTCAAATAAATTCATCACCCTCCCCATGACATGGGATAGGATCCCCAGTTGAATGAGTCTCCCCGGAAATGTGGGACACAGATTTTGAGAATGAGTCTGACCCTGGCATCAAGGGGTTGAGAATACCCTTTTGACCAAAAGAGGAAAAAGAAAGGCAACAAAATAAGGTTTCAGTGGCTAAGAGATTTCAAATAGAGTTGAGAGGGTGTCCTGGAGGTTACTCCCATGCAAGCTTCCACTAGATATGCCAAATGGACACATTATAATAATCCCAAATCAACAGTAGTCCTCAAAACCTAAAGAATAACCAGATCACTATTTAAGACTCTATAAAAGTTTCACTCACTAATCTTATTCTTCAGAAACTTAAATCCTCCAGAGAGCTCCTATGCCAGCTAAGTCCCAAATCTAGAGGCAATAACCTTTTCAAGAATATCAACCAGATGTGTCTCTCTTTCTCATAATGCCAACACCCCTTTACAACTTGTTCAAGTTAGGTGGTCATTGCCTAGGCATCCTTGAAGATTGAGAAAGTGATTATACTAGAAGAAGGAGTAGCAATGGACAAGATGGGATTTAACAAAAGACTATGAGTACTGAATTTCTATATAATTTTCTTTTTCTTAGGTGCCAGGGTATTAGAATAACTAGAAGGAAAGAACTGAAATGGTGGAACTGTAGCCCATAGCATTCTTTAAAATTTTCTCTATACTTTCTTATTAAATTAGAATTTGAATGCTATCAACTTTTTGTATATATGTTATGTTTCACAATAAGGAAAGAACTGAAACTATGGCACTGCAACTCATAATATTTTTGGAAATTTCATATATAACTACTTGTTAAATCATATTTTGAAAGTTATTACCTTTTTGCATATATGCTATATTTTGCAGTAAGGAAATAACCGAAACTGTTAAGCTTTAACCTTGCACTTGAAAAGTTATATATATATGCATATATATATATACGTATATATATATAATATTGAAAAGTTATATATATATGCATATATATATGCATATATATATATAATATTGAAAAGTTATATATATATGCATATATATATATATATAATATTCCACAATAAAAAAAGTCCTTGAGAATTTTTTAAATCCCTGGAAATGTTTTTGCATAGAATTTTGCTTGCCAACCCAAGAACTAAGAATAATCATTTGAAAACAGCTAACTCATTGCCACCATCTATTGTATTTATCATGGCTTTAGTGGTAGCAAGGCAACCATTTTAAGGATGTGCAACAGACCTGGATTGGAATCCAATTTCTGACACCATCTACCCATGCAACCACCAGGAATGTTTAAAATATCTCTGATGTTTTGGTAATTCATTCTCCAAAGGGATTATTTTTCTTCTTTCAGAGGTGAGATGCAGATTAAATTCAAAAAGTTAATAGTATAGTAAAGCATAGAAAGATGGATACATAGATCTTTAGAAAGGAACAAATTTAATTTTAACAACTTTGCAAAATATTTCATGCACTGACAGTAATTAAAGAAATATTTATAATTAATATGCCTGTTAAATAAAGTTCCAGGAAGTTGTGTTTCTGACAATGATGACATAAGGAGGTCAGGCAATCCCCTTGTACAGAAAACATGTGTAAAACATATAAAATTGGAGTAAGTTATTAAGGCAACAATTTCAGTGCCCTGGACAATACTTGAAAATTATTTACTCATGAAAAACTGCTACTGTAAGTTCAGAGCCTTCTTCCCTGTGTATATTCCATTATCCTCCCTCAGCTTGAGTAGTGAAAACGCATAGCTTTACTTGCCAGGTTCCAGTGGTGGCAGAGGAGCTACTAAAAAAAAGTAGATTTTTAGAAGTGAGAGAGTCATAGGAGGGCTGAAATAATAAACTCTGTGTTTATCCCTGCCTGATTAATGAATTTGCTTTTGCATGAGAGATACTAGTGAAAAAAAAAAAATAGTCCTAAGTGATACTTCTGAACTTGCTGCAACTTTGTGTGTGTTCCTTAACTCGCAGTTGGCAAAGAGCTATAGTCTTAATGGTTCTAGGTATCTTAGCATAATCATTGGCTGACAAATTACAAAAACACAGAGAAGACACCTAAAGAGCTAGGCAAATAGGTGGACAGATAGGTGATAGAGATAGATGATAGATAGATGGAAAAAAAGAAAAAAGAAAGGGGATAGACAGATGATAGCTAGCTAGATAGATAGAGATAAGTGGAGGAGAGAAATCAGTGGTTGCTCACCACGAGGGAGAAAGATTTTACAATTTGACTGCTGCTAAGTTAATTACCTCCCAAAGCAAAATTAACCAAATAAATGAAAGATCCATGGGAAGAACAATATAATCCAGATTTGCTATAATTTATTATATATAGCACCCAATTTTCAACAAAATTGCTGAAAAGGGAAAAACCATGAGAGTGAAATACTTGGTAAAAAAAGAGAAATCAGTAAAATCTGTCTCCAACAGGGTCAGCTTATTGGATTTAGCAGTCAGCCTCAGAGCTATTGAACCTCCAAAAACAAATCAAAGGAAAATAGTTTAATAATGAGTAAATATTTGCTCATTCATTATTGACATATTTTCCTTTCTCTTAAGAGGAATGAAAACTACAAAACAGAATCAAATGGAAATGTTTATAAAGCTGAAGATACAATCCCAAAAATAAAATTCATTAGATGACTTTGACAAAAGATTTCAGAAGGCGGAAGTAATATCAGTCTTTTTAGTAAAATAATTACATAATGTAAATGATGTATCATTTACTTTGGGGGCAATTACTGAGTGGTAAAGCATAATAGAAATAACTTTGGTTAAAAGTTACTTAAATTTTCCTCCAAATGACATCCCAGCCACCTCCTGATATTTTCCTTTAACATTCTGGACTTACTGAAAGACAGAATGGAACCTGTATACATGGGTCCCACTAGAGTGTTGAGAATATCATATGGAGAAATTTTATCTTTCAAATGTCTATTATCCATTTTCTCCATGTCCCGTTGGTCACCTTCTGGGTAGGATCATTTGGCAGCGGATAGAGTATCTGTACTGTCAGATAACTGGCAAAACCAGCTCTCAGACCCAGATTTTCCAGATGCTTTATAATTTCAGGTCACAGACAAAAGTGTCACTGTTTAATGTTCCCTTTCAAATTGTTCCTGCATCTTCCATAGTTATACCTGGTGGCATTTAACAAAATGGGGATTACTGCAGTTGTGCTTACCTAGTATTTACTTATTACATCTTGTTTTCAAAAAAAGAAGTATTATCAGTGAAACTGAAAATATATCAATAGAAATTATATAATACAAACAATAGAAAGAAAATAGATTAAATAAAAATGAATAGAGACTTAAAAAACTGAGGAACAATATCAAGATTTCCTTCATATATTGTACCAGTTTGAATGTATTGTGTACCCCAAATGCCATTATCTTTGATGCAGTCTTGTGGGGCAGATGTTTTGGTGCTGATTAGATTTACTTGGAATGTGCCCCACTCAACTGTGGGTGATGACTCTGATGAGATACTCCCATGGAGGCATGGCCCCACCCATTCTGGGTGGGCTTTGATCAGTGGAGCCATATAAATGAGCTGACTCAAAGAGAAGGAACTCAGTGCAGCTGTGAGGGACATTTTGAAGAGGAGCAAGCTTGTTAGAGAGGAACATCCTGGGAGAAAGCCATTTTGAAACCAGAACTTTGGAGCAGATGCCAGCCACGTGCCTTCCCAGTTAACAGAAGTTTTCCGGACGCCATTGGCCATCCTCAAGTGAAGGTACCCGATTACTGATGTGTTACTTTGGACACTTTATGGCCTTAAGACTAACTGTGTAGCCAAATAAACCCCCTTTTTATAAAAGCCAATCCATCTCTGGTGTTTTGCATTCTGCAGCATTAGCAAACTAGAACATATATGTAGGAATGCAGAGGTGAGGAAAGAGGGTACACGGCATAGAAAAAATGAGGGAATATTGGTTAAGAAAATCTCCAAGTTTCAGTAAATACATTGACTTATAGGAAACCAAGCCAACCCTAATTAGAATAATCAGAAAGAGAGCCAGACCTAAATGAATACTAACAAATAATGAAACTGCTGAAAACCTGATAGAAATGATTGTGAAAGAAGAGAAATTGTCATCACATACTGGAAAATGAGCATATGGTAAATTGCTGAATTCTCATAAAAAAATAATAATATAGACTAGGAGATACCGGAATGAATACCCAAAATTCAAAAAAAAAAAAAAAAATAGATAAAGGAAGAAAGGGAGAAAAGGATAAAGAAAAGAAGAAAAACTGTCAGCCAAGGATTCTATACCCAACAAAATTATCCTTCAAAAGTGAAATTAAAATAAAACATCCACATAAACAAATCTGAGACTAGGAGAACTCATGGCCAGCATACCTATATTCTAGGAAATAAACAGTCCTTAAGGTTAAAACTAATCCATATATTAAACACACACATACATGCACATTAGACACATCTATCTATATATTTACACAGACACACAGACACATGTATATATATATGTATATATAAGTTTATTGAAATTAATATGACTTTTAAAACCAAAATTGTAACACTGTATGATTGGAATATATATGCAATATGTATTACATCAATAACATAAATGAATTAATGTAGGAGGCTATAATAGTGGGAATCTACATTTTGCAGCAAATAAGGCAGTATTAACTTGAGATAGTTTTTGTTGGTTGAGGCAAAATAATTGCCATAATGTCCAAGATGGGTATAGCTAGAATCAGTGTAAGTTGCTCAGCTAATTTATTTGTAAAACAGAGCATTCACAACCCTAAAACTTAAATACAATTTATATTTTACACAATCAAAAGAGCTTCTCTAGTCTTGTTTTCTTTAAAATGGAGTGCTGCTGTCTTCCACAAACACCCAGCTTTGTTGAAATTTTGCTCTTAGCTCACTCCTAAATCATGCTCCCTCCCTCTTAAGTTATGTTTTAACATATTTATCAAGGTATAGTTGACATACAATAGGCTGCACATATTTAAAGTGTATAATTTTATAATTTGATGTGTTTTAAAATATTCACATAGCCTTGAATTGATCACCAGAAACAAGATAGTGAATATATCTATCACCCACAAAATTTCCTCCTGCCCTTTTGTGATGCCTTCTTTTCCACAGGAAACCAATGATCTAATTTCTGTCAATATAGTTCAGTCTGAATTTTCATACAGTGTTATGCCAGTTTGGATGTATTATTCCTCCCAAAATGCCATGTTCTTTGATACAGTCTTGTGGGGGCAGATGTATTAGCATTGATTAGATTGGAATCCTTTGATTGTTTCCATGGAGATGTGATATGATCAACTGTGGGTGAAACTTTACATTGGATTACTTCTATGGAGGTGTTGCCCCACCCATTCAAGGTGGGTCTTTATTGGATCACTGGAGTACTTTATAAAGAGCCACATAGGCCCAGATGCAGAGCAGCTGTGAGTGACATTTGAGAGAGCAACTGTGAGTGATATTTTGAAGAAGAGTTGCAGCTAAGAGAGGACAAAATGCCCCAAGGGCAACATTTTGGAGAATGCCATTTTGAAACACAACTTGGGAGCAAGTGGATGCCAGCCACGTGCCTTCTGAGCTAACAGAAGTTTTCTGGATGCCGATGTACCCTATTGTTGACACCTTAGCTTGGACACTTTATGGCCTTAAGACTGTAACTTTGTAACCAAATAAACTCCCTTTATAAAAGCCAATCCATTCTGGTATTTTGCGTAATGGGCAGCATTAACAAATCAGAACAAGTATATAAGCATAGATTATTTCATTCAGCATGATTATTTAGAAATTCATCCATGCTGTTGCATGTATCATCTTTATTTCTGATGATTATCCCATTATATAAAAAATACACCAATTTGTTTATGGAGGGTATTTTGAGATTTATTGTAAATAATATAGACTGATATAAAATTGTTTCATAGGAACAGCCACAAACTGGTTCATGTTATTTTTCCAAACAAATAATCAAATAACATAAGTTGTCAACTTGGATGTTTGACTAAATTAATGAACAATTCACATAAAGAAGTTGATTCTGAAATGTTTAGATAAATCAATATTGCCAAAAACCCAGCACTTGATTATTAAGTGAAAAGAGTTATTTTTCTTATGGCATTTTAAATTCATACACTTTATATAATATTTACAAAGTAATTGCATGTACCTTTGCAACAGGATCATTGCAGGAACATTTATTTACAAAATTCAGCCACCAGAGATTGTGAAATATGAAACTTGAGTGAAAAACCTTTTATAGTTCAGAATTATTATAAATAAGGCAATGATAATCTACCTGTAAAAAGTTAATTTTGGATTATTAAACTTATTTTAATAACTATGAAATGGAATTATTTGTTGCATATAACAACAATGCTATGACATCTAAGGGAGGGGACATTAAAATAGCAAGTTAACAAAAGCAATTTAAAACTATATTTTAAAAAGAAATATTTCTTGTTTGTTTAAAGTGAGAAAGTAAATACTGTGCATAATGGAAATCCTTTTATGCGCCCTCTAAAGAAATGGGAGTGATATTACCAAAAGAAGATATAGGAAACGGACAGGCCAAGTAATATGTCCAGTCAAATTGACAGTGCAATTAAAATTGTAAATACCTTTTATTTTATGCTTTATTTCTTCGTCACTAAACATTTGTTCCAGTTTGCTAATGCTGCCTGTTATGCAAAATACCAGAAATGGATTGGCTTTTATAAAGAGGATTTATTTTGTTACACTGTTACTGTATTAAGGCTATAAAGTGTCAAAGGTGAGGCATCAATAATTGGGTACCCTCACTGGAGGATGGCCAGTGGTATCTGGAAAACCTCTGTTAGCTGGGAAGGCACTTGCCTGGTATCTGGTTGCTACCAGGTTGTTTCAAAATGGCATGCTCCAAAGTGTTGCTCTTGGGATATCTTGTCCTCTCTTAGCTTCTCCGGAGCAAAGTTTGGTCTAGCACAAGTCTTTCAATGGCTGTCTCTAAAATGTCTATCTCAGCTGCAGCTTTTCTCCAAAATGTCACTCTTAACTGCTCTGAGTTCCTTCTGTCTGTGAACTCCTTTATACAACTCCAGTATCCAATTAATACCCACCCTGAATGGGTAGGGTAACACTGCCATGGAAATTATCCAATCAAACATTTCAATCAGTTGATTGAATTGCATCTCCATGGAAACACTCAACAAAAGAATTCCAATCTAATCAACACTAATATCTCTGCTCATACAAGATTGCATCGAAGAACATGGTGCTTTGGGGGACATAATACATCCAAACTGGCACAGTATTTTACTAGATTTTATTATACTAATCAATATTGAACATGTTTTCTGTCTTCGTATCTAATCATTTTATAGTTCAAGAAGTAATTATAAGTTATATCAATAACTACGCATTCTATTATCTGGTAGATAATCTTGTAATCAACTCAGAACCAAAAATCTATTAAAAATTGAACTTTCCTCTATTTTAAATTATATACTTAATCAAATTATCAGTAAATTCTAAATTGTTTTATATATGAGCTGTATAGAAACAATATAAAGGCTGATTTTAAATTGACACTTTTAGCAAGAAAGAAAACTACTTTGGTGCTTTTAAATTACATTGTTGTATTCAAAATGATACTTTTCCTTTATCTTTGCATAACTAAGTATTTGTGGTCTCACTGATCTACATATGATTGCATTACTTAATTCTATATTACAATTTGGGAGAGATATTCCACCCCTATACTTCTCTATGTAAGAACTCCAAATATCAGATTGTGAATTAGTAAATATTTAAGTGCCTGTTCTATGACAAAGATAAAGTGTTATTTCACTAACATCTCTATGACCGTTGTGAACTTAACTAGCCAGTCATCAATTTCCTCAATGTATAAATGGCCACTCAAGGTTCAAAAGTAAAATAATTCTTCTAAAGGGAACAGTTTAAATATCATTATGTCCCTTTTCTCATGGTGGCTTATTGCTTTAGAAATATATTGGAAATCACACTATCGTGAAGTTTTCTAAGCTTTATCTGCAGAAAAAGGATGCATATTCCAGCTAATAATCTGACAATACTACTCACTTACATGATTATAACAGCCACTCCAGCACTTTAATAAATATTCAGAGCAATATTCAGAGCATGGGGATATGAATAATACCTAAAAGTTAAGTGGGGTTAGTTCTCCCCTGATTTTTAGTTTCTATTTTTCTTTTTCTTTCACATTAATAAAGATTTTTAAGAATGGCTTTGATGACATTCTTCTTAGTAATCCTAAACAGATTAACAAAGAAGGATAAATATGCACAATTGTGTCAACTTCCAATTTATTTCAGTCAGAGACAAATCCAAATGTAGACCAGATCTAAAAAAAAAAAAGAGTTTTTAAATAACCCAGTTCATTCACAGTGTTTCTCCAGCCAGCTACCCTCCTTGCCAAATAACTCCTAATCTCTTTGAAAACCACCCAAGCTTTAGTTCCTGGCTGCTATATTTCATTGCTGGAGACAGCTGTGGAGTAAATCAAGCAGCGAATAGACCCACCTTTACACTGTTGTGCCTTTTACTGCAAGGTTATATAGATGTCATAGAATTACTTGATTAGCATTCTTTTAGGGTGGGCAATACTTCACTGCAAAGCCATGGAGCTGAACTGAATCAATAAAGTTTGGTTGAGATGAAAATGAACTTTATTGAACTCTACAGAGTAGTGCCTATGACAAAATTCAGGAAAGAACTGGAAAATACCTCTCTTGCCTATTTTTGTCTTTGACTCTGATGAATATTAATTTGATTATGACTTTGCCATGAAGTTGTTGGTTGCAAAAGAAAACTCTTACCAGCCCTGGCATAGACTCTGATAGGTGGTGGTGAGTGTAAGCCTGCAGTATTGGTGGAATGTTGGATGATCAAAACTCTTGGATATCAGGAAAGCCAGTGAGTGGCAAGATATTTATTACTAGGGATTCTAATTCCAGCAATTATTTTCTTTATCTCCTCTGCCTACTTTTGCTGTGTATTGGCTCCACTGTCTCTTACTTTCAACTAGTTTTCATGACTGGTTGTCAATGTCATTGGCAATCTCCAAATTTCACCTATTAGAAATTCCAACGTAGAGAAATAGGCTCTCTCAGCTTCAGTTTAAAAGTTTCCAGAATAGAACTTCCACCACTCACTAAAATCAACTACTCCCAATAAACAGGGAGTTAAATTAAAAATTAGAAGTTCTTGTGAGAACCATATTTGGAGCTGGGAGAGAGTGAAATTATCATGTGGAGAAGAGTGCTGTTCCTCCAGGAAGGGAAGGGCTATAATAGAGATTTTTTTTTTAAAGGCACTTTTTCTGAAAGAAACTTAAACAACTATGTAAATTGTGCTACACATTTAGGTGCTACTAATTGAGTCCACACCTCAACTGTGCTTGCCATGCTTTCTGGCAACACTTCCAGCTTTTCTAAGTCTATTTTCTTTCTCCTTCTCCTTAGAGGATAAAAGTTAAATATTTCCTTATACTTATTCCACCTTTAGCATACTTCAGAAAGTTTTATTTTGAAGGGAGGAGATGAAGTAAAACAGTATTTTTCCAATGTGTGTGCCATTTTCCACACACATATATCTTTCCTACATTTCTAAAACATTGCCCAATATCGACCAATTACTTTTCAGTTGTAGGGATTAATGAGGGCTTAATTTTCTTGAACCAAGCATCTAAGAAGTACTAAAATAGACCGTACAGTAGTAAAGTTAGCTCAGAAATCATTCTACAAATGATAACACTTTGGATTCTTCCTCTTGAGAAACAAATAACTGTAATTTCAATGATCACTATCAGCTTCTCTTTTTGTTTTAGTGGTATAACCCATATGTCTCTGTAACCACTTCCTAACTTCCTAATTATATTTTCCCTCACAGACAAATAGGTGTGTGTGTATGTGTGTGTGTGTGTGTTGGGGCGGGGGGTATTGTCCTACAGGCTTTGTTTTAATCTTTCCTACCATTTACTAATCTAGGACCCTTTAGGAATTTAGTCCTGTGTTGCTCAAATTATTTACTGAGGACCAGTGAAAGCTTATTAGAAATGCAGAATCTCAAGCCCTAATCTAGGCCTATCAAATTAGATTTAAATAAAATCCACACATGAATTGAAAGCACATTAATTTTGGGTTAGGGGAAGAAATTTGTCTACACTCTTGTCTCTCATTATCTCCCTCTCACACTTGAAAGTCATTGTCAATTAAGAGAGCCCACTTCCTGAATATCTTTCTTGTCTGATTCCCTTTTGCCCCATAGCACTCCCTAACTTTAAACTATATATTTTTTTTAACCTGGATTGTTTAACTTTTGTGCTGTTAATGGTCTGAAGACTACTTATCATTCCACTCCACCGTATCTTTAAAATTAAATTAACTAGTTACATTTTACCAGTACAATTTACCATGATTAAATTTTATAATCTTCAATAGCTTTCAGAAAAAATGCAATGACTTTGACACACAAATCCCTCATAATCTGACTCCTTCCTAACTCTTAAAAGTCATCTCTTAATATATGCCTGTGACTTGTAATTTTCTGGAAGTTTAAAGCTATTTTGTACTTCTCTGAATATGCCTCTGCTCCTCCCACTGGATTACAGTCTTCATTACCAGAAGCCTCTTTACACCTTACTAATGCTTCCCAGTCCTTCAAAGTTTAACTCGACTGTCATTTATCAGCACGCCCATAGCAAGCTATTAAAATTGCTAATGGAGAATGTTTACTTGTTCTTCAAACAGAAAATTAAAATTCGTTTGGAACAGAGGGTAATTGCATAGCTATCTTTTCATCTTAACTCATATAATAGAGCATACCACAGAGCCAATGATCAGAAAATGCATAAATGAATAAAAGCATGCTTTTATAATAACCCCACTGTTATTTTTTTCTCTTTTTCCCCATGCCAGTTATACTTCTTCTATTACCTTGCCTGGGAGTCTTGCTCTAGATAAGACATGTCAGGTCTACTCTAACCTGGCCTGTAATGATTCCTGACTCCAGGTAGACACACTTTTCTGAAGATGACTCCCATTGATTCCTGTCCTAGTGACTTTTTCCTAAACAATAACGTGTGGCAAAAGTGATGAGATGTCACTTCCATGATTAGGTTGCTTAGGATTGTGAGTTTGTAATTCTCTATGTTACCTTCTTTTGCTACCATATTTTGGTGAAATAAATATTATGTTAGAGAGACCCATGTGATAAGGAACTGAGAGCAGCCTCTAGACAATAGCCAGATAGAAACTGATATTCTTGGTCCAATAGTATGCAAGAAACTCAGTTTTTCCAATAACCATGTGAACTTGGAAGTGGATCCTTCATCAGTCAAACCTTCAGATGAAACTGCAGCTTGTAAGAGACACTGAAGCAGAGGATGTAGCTAAGCTGTGTCCAGATTCCTGACCCACAGAAACTAATGGGCATGTAAATTTAAAATAATAATATACTTACACTTTTGAAAGCAAGCTTAATTTAAAATTAGAGCACTATAGGAATGTCCCTTTTTTAAAAGTAAGGGGAAATTTATGCTCAGTTTTTATATCATGTCAATGATTTATTGCCGTAAATTTTTACTATTTCTGACATTGCTATCAGACATGGTCTAAACATGCTTGATTTCATACACATGCTATGTTTTTGACCAAGTATAATTTGGAAATAAAGAAGAAAGATAAATGACCAATGAATAATTCATGTACTGAATTAATAAATCACATTGAAGATAAAATGTCCATATGTTTAATTACTATATTTTATATTAGACTTTCAAGTTTATGAGACTATAATTATTTTCCAAATTTTATCTGTCATCTTGAAGCAAAAATTTGTTTCTCTTTCTATAAAAAACACAAACTTTGGTATATACTGTTAATCCATAGATCTACTATGACAGATGGAAGATTTTTATATTTGTCTCTTGTCCTCCTTTCTCTAGGCTTCCTCTCAAAATCTGCAGGAAAAATTACATTTTTTAAATGAATTGGAAAGATTAGATTGTATTTCTTTATACAGCAATAGTTATTTTAGATATTGAAGAAGGAAATGCAAGAATAACTTCTTACTGTTATTAGTTTGTATATATGTGTATATACATATGTAAGTATGTGTGTATATACATATATATATATATATGAGTCTAAGTATATATTAGCCCTGCTATATTGATAAGAACCATTAATTTAGAATTTTAGGTATATAGATAAATCTGGAAGTTGAATTAATATGGTTACCACTAGATATCTAAGTACCATGGGGTCCATACCTACCAAGGGGCAATGATTCTTGGACTCAAATAAATATTCAGAGATACAAGACTACAATAGATGATATTTAGCACCAGCCAACACAAAAAGGTATGGGACAGGAAACTTTCAAAATCTGATAGGGAGTCCTTGGAGCTATTCTAGTAGCAATCCATAAAGCCATCTTTGAGCTTTCTTTTGTTCACATGACACTTCAGGTATAAGGAGATAAAATCCACAATCAACAAGTGTGGAAACAGCCTTTGCTTAAAAGCCTCATGCTCCACAGTGCGACTGTTTGAATGTATTATGTCCCCCCAAAACACCATTATCTTTGATGTAATCTTGTGTGGGCAGATGTATTAGTGTTGATTAGATTGCAATTCCTTGAGTGTTTCCATGCAGATGTGATCCACCCAACTGGGGGTGATAACTCTGATTGGATAGTTTCCATAGAGGTGTGGCCCTGCCCTTTCAGCATGGGCCTTGCTTAGTTTACTAGAGCAATATACAAGCTCAGACAGAAGGAGTGAGCTTGCTACAGTCAAGAGGGACACTTTGAAGAACACACAAGAGCTGAGAGAGGAGCTGAAACTTAATAGACATTTTGGAGATGGCTTGGAAGCAGACTTCTACTCCAGAGATACTAAGAGAGGACAAATGCTCCAAGAGCAACTGAGAGTGACATTCTGAAGAGAAGCTGCAGTCTAGAGAGGAACATCCTGGGAGAAAGCCATTTTGAAACCAGAACTCCAGAGGAGATGCCAGCTATGTGCCTGCTTCCAGCTAACAGAGGTCTTCCAGATGCCTTTGACCATCCTCCAGTAAAGGTACCCAATTGTTGATGGATTACCTTGGACACTTTATGGCCTCAAGACTGTAATCGTGTTACCAAATAAACCCTCTTTTATGAAACCCAATCCATTTCTGGTGTTTTGCATCCCAGCAGCATTAGCAAACTGGAACACACAGGAACCATCATCTCTGTGTAAATTACACAGAAAGACTTTTCATGGACTTCACAAGTTATATATTCCCAATTACAAGTGTCACCACAGTCAGAGAAACCCTAAAACAGGGCTTCCTATCAAGCATTTATCTTTCCCCTGGCTTAAATTCAGCTTACATCTCATGTCTAATAACTTAGTTAACAAATAACTTCTTTATCTGATTCTAGGAAAACAAAGAAAGGATTTAATAGAAGCTAAAAGTCTCATGCAGAAGAATGGTTTTGCCAACACTTTGCCAAGAACATTAAAAATATATGTTTTGGAGTTGGGCAAGATGGCGGCATAGAGAGGAGTGGAAGCTAAGTAGCCCCCTGGAACAACTACAAAAACCCAGAAACAACTAGTAAATAATCCAGAATAATTGCAGGAGGACAAAAGAGATGGCCCACTCATCATACACCAACCTGAATTGGGAGGAATGCCCAAGAACACAGCATAAAATCTGTAAGTAAAACCTGGGATCCAAGTCACAGGACTCCCTCCCCCATAGCCCGAGCTACAAAGCCTCATGGTGCCAGAGAGAAGCTCTCTCCCAGCAAGTGAATATAGCTCAGCTGAACTCCAACTGGGGTTTTAAGTAGTGAGTGTGGACTGCTCACTACAGGTACGAATCCTCAAAAAACAGACAGAGGCTTTGGGTGACGACTGACCTTGTAGAGCTGGAGGGTCGCCTTGGATTAGGTCTGAAGGGGACTATCTGTTTCTTTTTCAGCTCAGTGGAGAAAGCCCCAGTCATTTTCAGTTTCCAGGACTGTGGCTCAGAGAAGGATGGAGACAGCACAAACAGAGACAGAGACCATTGAAATGCTAATGACCTCCCCCTAGGGGGGTCTCTCTTCTCTAAGAGGAAAGGGGTGGGGCCCTTTCCATTCAGAATCAGACCCCAGAGCCTGGGGGAACATGGCCATACCTCCTCACACTAGTCAAGAATTATAGGCTAACAGGCATCACCTGCTGGGCAGAAAAGCACAGTGACCTGAGGCATCACAGGGTGGAGCAATTTTCTAAGACACATCCTGAGGGAAACCAGATACTGAATTTTTCTTCCCTCTGGGACCTGAGCCTGTTCTGGTGTGGGAAAACCTGATTTGGATAACCAAGGAAACCATGCGTAGACAAGAGAAAATTACAACCTACACTAAGAAAAACAAAGTTATGGCCCAGTCAAAGGAACAAACGTACACTTCAACTGAGATACAGGAATTTAAACAACTAATGCTAAATCAAATCAGAAAGTTTACAGAAGATATTGCAAAAGAGATAGAGGCTGTAAAGGAAACACTGGGCATATGTAAGGCAGAAACTGAAAGTTCGAAAAAACAACTAGTAGAATCTATGGAAATGAAAGGCACAACACAAGACATGAAAGACACAATGGAAACATACAACAGCAGATCTCAAGAGGGAGAAGAAAACACTCAGGAACTGGAAAACAAAACACCTGAAAGCCTACACGCAAAGGAGCAGATGGAGAAAAGAATGAAAAAATATGAGCAACGTCTCCGGGAACTCAAGGATGAAACAAAATACAATAATGTACGTATCATTGGTGTCCTAGAAGGAGAAGAGAAGGGAAAAGGGGAAGAAGCAATAATAGAGAAAATAATCAATGAAAATTTCCCATCTCTTATGAAAGACATAAAGTTACAGATCCAAGAAGCACAGCATACTCCAAACAGAAGAGATCTGAATAGGCCTACGCCAAGACGCTTAATAATCAGATTATCAAATGTCAAAGACAAAGAGAGAATCCTGAAAGCAGCAAGAGAAAAGCAATCTGTTACATACAAAGGAAGCTTAATAAGACTATGTGAGGATCTCTCAGCAGAAACCATGGAGGCAAGAAGGAAGTGGTGTGATATATTTAAGTTACTGAAAGAGAACAACTGCCAACCAAGAATCCTATATCCAGCAAAGCTGTCCTTCAAATATGAGGGAGAGCTCAAAATATTTTCTGACAAACAGACAATGAGAGACTTTGTGAACAAGACACCCGCCCTACAGGAATACTAAAGGGAACACTGCAGAGTGATAGGAGAAGATGGGAGTGTGTGGCTTGAAACACAATTTTGGGAGATGGTAGCACAGCAATGTAAGTACACTGAACAAAGATAGCTATGTATATGGTTGAGAGAGGAAGGTTGGGAGCATGTGAGACACCAGAAGAAAGGAGGAAAGACAAAGACTGGGACTGTGTAACTTGGTGAAATCTAGATTGTTCAACAATTGTGATAAACTGTAAAAATATGTTCTTTTACAAGGGAGAACAAACAAATGTCAACCTTGCAAAGTGTTAAAAATGGGGAGGCATTGGGCGAGGGATGCAATCAATGTAAACTAGAGAAAGTAACTAACAGAATCATTGTATTATGCTTCCTTTAATGTAACAAAGGTGATATACCAAGGTAAATGCAGATAAGAGGGGGGGATAGGGGAGGCATGTTAGACACTTGACATTGGTGGTATTGTCTGATTCTTACTCTACTTTGATTTAAGGTTATTTTTCCTTTTGCTGCTTCCTAGCTGTCATTTTTTTTTTCCTCTTTCTTTTGCCTCTCTACCTTCTTTGACTCTCCCGCCTGCCTTGTGGAAGAAATGTAGATGCCCTATATAGATAGTGGAGAAGGTGGTGAACACATAAATATATGACCATACAGAGAAACATCGATTATTTACTTAGGATGGAATGTATGGTGAGTGAACAAAACCATCTTAAAAAAAAAAAAAAAAAAAAAAACGGGTTGATGACAAAACCTCGCGGGCAATATACTGAGTGAAATAAGCCAGACACGTAAGGACAATTAGTGCAGGGTCTCACTGATAGGGACTATTTATAGTATGTAAACTCATAGAGATGAAAAATAAGGTACCAAGATAGAGGACGCGGCTTAAGAATGGGGAGCAGTTGCTTAGTATGAGCATAATGTTCAACTAGGATGAACTTAAATGTTTGGAAATGAACAGGGGTGTTGGTAGCAATATGTGAGAATAACTAACCGTGATGAATGATGTGCGAATGAGGTGGAAAGGGGAAGCTCAGAGTCATATATGTCACCAGAAGGAAAGTTGGAGGTCAAAAGATGGGAATGTAGAAAACTGAATGGTGGGCAGTGTCCATGATCAACTGTACAAATACTGGAAATCACTTTCATGAACCAGAACAAATGTATGACAATACAATTAGAAGTTAATGATAGAGGGGCATATAGGGAATAAATATATACCTATTGCAAACTATATACTACAGTTAGTAGTATTTCAACATTTTTTCATAAACAGTAACACATGTACTATACCAATACTACGAGTCAACAATTGAGAGGGGCTGGTTAGGGATGGGGAGGATTCAAGTTTCCCTTTCTTTTTTTCTTTTTTCATCTTTTACTTTATTTCTTGTCTGGAGTAATGAAAAGTTTCTAAAATTTGAACAAAAATTAAGTGTAGTGATGGATGCACAGCTGTATGAGGGTACCCAGGGGCAAGTGATTGTTCACTTTGGATCTTTGGATAATTGTATGGTATCTGAACAATCTCAATAAAAATGGAAACAAATTTTTTTTAAATGTTTAAAATTTAATAAAAAAGCCTTGCTGACTCTCTTGACTATTCATTATCTTGACCGTGCACAAATGTGATTAACTCATGGGTTGAGTCTTAAAACACAAACATTTTTCCAAGTTTCCTTTGTAGAATCAAATTGTAGGCAGTATCCATCTGTTTTCATGGTGATATAATGTGTTACGTGTATTTATATATTTGAATCATACTGATTTTATATACATTATTCTTAACCCTAATAATCTATGTCAGCAATGGAGTAGCTTTCATTGAATGAAAAGGAAAGGCAGAGACACTTTGAAGGTGGAAATGTATACTCACTCTGGAAAATCTGCTTAAAAATCACATAAAGATTGGAAACAGTTACCTTAATGAGAACTGTTTCAGTAGCATAATGAGAGAAGAATCAGATTGCAATTGGTTGAGATGTGGCTGGGAGTTAAGGTAGTAGAAACTATGATTACAAATAACTATTGATTAAATTTTACTCTGAAGGCTATGTACAATAATGCAAAATAAGCTTAAATTAGATATCATATGTTTGTGAATTTTTTTTGTTTTTCTAGTGAGTAAATCAGAGCCTATAAAAATGATATGAATAATATCAATTGAAACTCTCAAAGGAACTAATAAAGATTAAATATTTTAAGGATGAAATAAAACATATTTTAAAAATTTGCAGATCATAATAGATCCCCAATTTCAAATTTAAAATAAGAGATTGTATAGGTGTTGAGCAGAAAGCATGAACTTGATAAGAAGTGAATGCTTTGTTTTTGACAAGACAACCTCATTCACAATTTAACTCACTCTTGAACGAAACGTCTAGGAGTTAAAATGTGTATTTGGTTCTCAGCAATATTAAAAATGCTACAGTCTATAAACATTTGGATTTCTAAGAAATACAAAACTAATATATCAAAAGATATAGACACCAAAGAGAATGAAGTATCAAATTGTGGATATGTATAAACATATATAGTCAAAAAAAGTAATTATGGTATATGGCTGTCTTCATTTGTCAGTGCTGCTATGACAAACAACATGCAATGGATTGACTCAATAACAGAAATTACTGTCTCATGGTTTTGAAAGGCTGGCAGTCCAAAACCAGGATATCAGCAAGGCCATGTTTTCTCCCTGAGTCAATACCATTATCATGATGACATCCTCCATCACGTGGTGATCTGATTCATTCTCTCTCCTTATGTCTTTCTCTGACTTCTAGCTTGTATATCTCCTGGTTTCTTCCAGTTTCTGTTTTCTACTGACTGACTGTGTCCAAATTTCCTCTCTTTATAAATCCACCAGTAAAACAGACTAAGACTCATCCTGATTCAATTTGGCCACATGTTAAATGATAATTACACCTTCAAAAGTCCTATTTACAAAAGGGTTCACACCTACAGCAACATGGATTAAGATTAAGGATAACTTTTATTGGGTTACATGATTACTTCCTCAGTAATGGCATTTTAATAGTTTTTCTAGGTAAAGTTATTGATATGTGTTTTAAGTATATTCATACTCACCTTGTTGTAAATAATCACCCAACTTTGCAAATTCTATTTATATATAATATAATATACAGTTTAATTTTTAAATTTTTATTACATACATATCTCCTCAAATGATTTAGGAGAAATCTAGTTTTCAAAAATTAATATCTAAGGCATGACGTTGTACCTTGTAGAAGAGTAGGCTAAATATGAATAGAACAGTAATAAATATTGTTGAGAATACTCTGTGTATTGTGTTCAATTTTAAATGGAATTTTATGTGTAATATATTCAAATTTATGCCAAAATTAATTTTAGTACATTATGGACAACTCTTTCAAATAACAATTCATAAAGACTTTGGACAAAGGATCAGCTTAAAATTACTCTGTAAAGAATTGCAACATATCAAATATCCTAATTTAGCAAATCAAATTATTGCTAAACGACAAAGCATAATAAGGGTCACCTTAAAAAAAATCTCATCTTGGAAGCCTGGTCTGAATTCTCCAGAAAAACTTAAATACTTGTACTGTTTGCACCCATTGTTCCTTTTTTATTTCTTTTTTATTATTATGGAATTTATGTTTTCTGTAACGGGCATGCTCTGAGTTCTCATCGCCATCATATGCCAAGCACATTTCCTAGCAAGTGGAATACATTAGATATTTTTGAAAGATGTTTTGAAAGTTTGAATGCAAAGATGGTCAAAACAAATCTGATTCAAAAATGATTCTTTTGTTGGTACCAGGTTGATATAACTAGAACTGGCTATTTTGGGTTCCAAGGAAGTGATGATAATGAGACTTTAAATGTTATTTTGGTTCTAAATAGATTCATTCAATAGAAAATGAAAATATAACTGGGTACAATGAATGTAAAATTAATAATGAACAAAAAATATCACCTAATTGAATTGGTTACCACTCCTAGGGCTAATGAAGCTAGGGTTTATATGCAGAAGATAGAGATTAATACATATACTAAAAATTCTAATTTTTAAATGTTTCAATTTTTTCATTGTTCACCTTTGCTTTCAATATGTTTCCAGGTTTTCTTATTAAACACTCCTTAATGCTTTATTCAAGTCCATCACAGTAGTATTTCATACCGACTAGAATATTATTATTATATATGGCATTTTTGTCTCCAATAATCAAATATATTTAATCTAATTCATCCCATATAATAGACTAAATATTTGCACATTTTGAGGGAAAAGCATTTTGTAAGAATATCTTTTGTTTTAGAAAAATATGATTTCTTTCATGATTAGCTACTTTAATGTTGAGTTTTTTAGTTGACATATTCTAATATGAGTGGTTCTAAAAGTTTAAATTAAAATGTGCTTATTTTTGAAATATTTACATTCTTTTCATAGAAAAATGCTATTTCAACATATATTCATGCTAGAAAAGAAACAATTATTCTGGTCAATATTAGCTTTAAAAAGAAATGAATGAGAGTAGAATTTAAGTTTCTCTGAATTTCTTTTATGTGTATTTCAAAGTATTAGGGGAAAACGGCATAACTTCTAAAGGATGTAAAAACAATTGATGTGATTTGAAATAATTCAATGTCATGCTTCAAACATTAGCTGTATCATTAAGCTAGTTTCTGCTTCAGAATCCACGGTGTTTTGAACAGAAATGATTAAAGAGGTTATTAGTAAATCTACAAAGAACAGGGCACACAATGTTTAAACATTACCCTATCATCTGGGCCACAAATGTTCCGTATCATTATGTTTTCACAATAGCAACTTACGGTAGAACTGAAGAGTAACTAATCAATATAGGCAGGTAGTGCTTGTTACAGTTAGAGAAAAAGTTCAGCTTCTCTTGTTCCAACCTTTGCAAAATCAATTAACATGCCTCTTTATAAGGCAGCCTGTTAGTCTCAGTTTCAGGTGACAGTGAGCTTTAATTCAGTGAGTGTGAGCTATAATTATCACGCTAAAACTGTTGCAATGTTCACCTCATCTTTTGCAAACTGCTATTTGGCTTGTAGCTCAATGAGAAATAAAAATAAGATGTACCACTGTATAAGAAACACCACTTGAAGTTGTGATGATTTTAAGAACAGTAAAATGCTAAACACATATGAGTGTAAGACAGTATTGAAAATAATGAAACTGAATCTTAAAGATTAAATACAAAAAAGAAATCAGCAAGCCTAAAATAAATATTTCTTCTATAATATAAGAATATCCTAGCTTACCCTAGACTACATCTTCTAATCAAGAGTGGCTGATTTTCAAATTGGCAAACCTCAACTGAATATTAACATCACTAATATTGAAAAACACCACTGACTGGTGTCATAAATGATAGGTTTAAAAGCCACTGCCATAAAGCACAGAATATAAGATATTCATTTGCAATGATCTTAGGGATAATCATGAACATATCTTCATTTCACAAATGGAAAATCTAAGGCCCTATAAATCTATGTGACAGGTGCAGGATCCGTATTAAGTTTGTCTGTGTGTCCTGACACCCAGCCTTTTTCCAATACTCTCATGTTATGTTGGTGATGCCTCTAAAATTATATTGCGATTACTGAAGGTGTGGTTTCTCTGGACAAGACTTACCAAGCGCAATTCTTATGCCATTCATACAAATAAACACTGCTCAATAAGGTGTAACTAAACCTGGGTAAATTCTGAACACCCCAGAGGCCCTCTATTTCCTAAGATCTGATAACAATGCAGATGTTGTGACTTGGTTTAGATAAGACTGCTAGAATATGAAGGTGGCAATGTTGAACTCTTTTTCTGCATACCAGAACTCCAGTATCCAGTATGTCTATTATTATATTGACTTCTCTCTTGAGCTCTATTAGTTCAGAAAGTTATCACTATTATGGAATACAAAATGAATGTGACATCTTAGAAACAAGAATAACACTAAAAAATGGCCTATCATCAAATATTTCTATTAGTTGATTCTTTTAAAGCAGGAGCTCTCATAATGTATCCACAGTATTTAGGAGAATTTAGAAGGAGCATTTGCTGACATGATGAGAAAATAGGGGCAATTTTATTCTGGGAAGCAAGAGATGATCACAAGCCTTGACTAAGAAAAGTGTTAACAGTGGGAGAGGTAGACCTTAAAGCTGTCATTCCTTGAGTTCATTTCAGTTCATATTTTTCTTAAAATAAAATTTCATCACATTCAAAAGAATTGCTGGTAGTGATTGTCAAATGGGAAACATTGTGCAACAGTCTGTTTTATTTTTGCTTGTAGACCCAGTTTGAAAAATGTGTTTGGGGAGTGAAATACAAATTGAGTAGCAAACAAAATGGTCCATGGAAGTAAAGCTTAATTTCTGAAAATGGAATTTGAGTTTCATGTGGTCATTTCAATTAAGTATTAAGTATCAATTAATTTATAATGATTCTTACAGAACATTTTTGTCTTCAACTGAATATAAATTTGACTGATGTGGTCCATTGATTATACTCATAAAACTATGCAATACTTTCTATATAGGTTTTTAATGCAATGAATTAATTAATAATTACCAAAATTGCAAGGTTCCTTCACAAATTTCATTAAGCCTGTGCTGTTAATAATTTTTTTGCAAAGAAAATGAATCATCTGATTTCCCAGTAAATATCCATTTATATCAATATTTCTAATTGACATTTCTGAATTAATAAGGTCAGATATTTGATACCAGATGGGATTTTCTAAGATGCTTATCACAAATCCATTGATACTTAATGTGCTACTACTAGACTTGTAGATTTATGTAAATTAGCACAATTCTGTTGCTTTAATGGATTCAGCTGGGTGAAAGATTAAAACTGAAGTGTTAATTGTCATTTCCCAATTTCAAATCCCATAATGCTGATGACTCATTTCTTTCCCATATGATACTCATTTTAATTGACTGACTGTATTCTGGTAAGAACAAGAACATTTGAAAGAAAGAATGTCATAATCATTGTGGCTTTAAAACATTAGAAAGAAAAAAAGACAAATGTGTCTTGGTTTGGGGTGCTATTTTAATTTCTATGCAAGGCAGGTGATTTCAAATCCAACATTTCATTTTTCTTTTCATTAGATCTATATCGGCATTATCTTGAAATGGCATTTTCCACAGCCATTCCTTTGGTCAAGAAAGACATGCATTTCAGATTTTTGCCATGTATTTGGATGGTTATCATCCCTTATTTGTATTTTAATGTTACTCACAGAATTTTATTTCAATACTTTAAATAATGCTCACTGTATTTCAGATCAGGCTTCTTAATTTTGTACGTTCATAGATAATGAGTTTTAATAAATTCAATAGCACATTTAAATTTGCATAGTTTTCTTAAGTAGCATGCTTTTTTGAAGATAATCCACTTGTACTCATGAAACAATTTGGTTTATTATATAACAATTAAATAATAATATGTAATAAAGTTAGACAGATGTAGGCATGAAATATTCTGCTATCTAGGAAGGTAACAACCACTCTGAACCCCCATTTACAAATCTACATAATTGATAAGGGGCCACACCAGAGCCTCTAGAACCCCTATAGCTTTAGAACTCCAACAATTTGGTTGATATAAACAGCAGGTTCCTGTTTCTTTGTTTTATTACTACAGTAGAAGCAATTTAAGTGTATGGTCATATAAATATTGAAAACTATGAAATCTTATCAATATGTACTCATTTGAAAAATTATTACCAGATTATAAGTAAAGTTCCATACCAAATGCTCACATATTTCAGGTGAAAACATCTACTTTGAAAATTAATTTAAAAATTAAGTTAACCCCTTTCCTTTAAAGTTTTATTTTTTTCATTTCTTCCCAGCAGTTTCTCTCTTCTTTTAGCAATATAACCAGTTGTCTTACATTTTATCTTGTTATCTGTTCATTTGAATATAACTACTGAATATAAAATACATTTCATTATTATATTTTCTATGCATAATATTCAACAATATCATTCCCCTATCTCTTTTTAGCCCCATAGTGAGGCTTTTAGCATTTCATTTTATAGTATTTAACTTCTAAGTATTGCCAAAACATCCAGGCCATTGTTTGAACCACTCTGCTATGATTCTGAATTTTTTCAGTGTTCCTGCCAACAAATTTCTTTTATCAACTGAACCATCAGCATAAATATCTCTTTTACCTCTGTCACTGAATTCTGCTGGGCAAAAGTATACTAGCTTATTTGGCATATAAATCAATGCCTTTCCTTTAGCAAGAACATCAATATGTTTTATTCCTCCCCATCAGTAAAAGTGTCTGTTTCTTTTAGTGTTTCTTCCTCCTCATCATATATATTTTTTTAAGTCCATTACTGTTTTTGTGCATTCAGTCTCTTCACTGGCAGATGACTTTATTTTCTACATGACGCATAAAATGGTAGTGAGCAGGCTTGGTCACCTTACCAAATCTATTTGGTACCAATATTAGAAAAATATTCTAATTGAAAATGTTAATGAAAATTTTATCCATGTTTTATTGTAAGTGAGCTCTGCAACAAAGTTTACCAACCTTTTCTGGTTGAGCCCCACTCATCCAAACAGATGTTAATATGCTGTTGTGTCATGGTTCCCATTATATACCACTGAACATTCTTCCTCATCTTACTTAGATGGCCCTTCTTCATCCTCCAACATGGTTACTCCCTGATTTCATTTTCTACTACTATTCTCACTCACTCAACACATAATCTTGGTGATCTAAACCACTTCTACATCCTCAACGTACAGTTCTAATATTTCTCCTTGTCATGCACCACCTACATGAAATGATTTCTTAAAGATTCGTATTAAAGCTGTTTCACCCAAAGATGAAAATGAAATGCCCCAATATTTGAAGAGGCCAAACCTTGCAGCCAGGTGAAGGGACAGTTGATAACTCTCAGAGTGCAGCCAACACACAGCATGTAATGATGTCTGAACTACTGATTTAGTTAAAACTTGTTCAGTGGAAGACAAGTGTGGTAGATTGAACTATTTAACCCAACAAATGCATACTGTCAATCTTAATTGGTGTCCCTCTGTGTGTGAACACATTGAAAATAAGACCTTTTGAAGACGTTTTTAGTTAAGGTGTGGCCAACTGAATCTAGTTGGGCTTTAATCCAGAAGACTGGTGTCCTTTATAAACAGAATGAAAGAGAGAGAAAAAGCCACAGGGTGAGCTAAAATCATGAACTCAACAGAACTAGAACAGTAAGGAGAAGATGCTGCCATGTGCATTTTCATGGGATAAAAAAGCCAAAAACCCAAGAATCTCGGGCAGACAACCACAGAATACCATAGCCTTCAGGGGGAAAACATATTGCTGGCACATTGATTTTGGATTTCTCATAGCCTCAAAACCATGAGCCAATAAATTCTCATTGTTTAAGCCAATCTATTGTGTGGTATTTGTTTTAGCAGCTGGGAAACAAAGACAATGCCTAACTTGTTATGTCAACATCTTCAAATTACACATTACATATTTTCTGTATGTATATAATTGAGGCAAAGTTAATGAATATAGACTCAGGACCTTCTTCAGCCAAAATTTCAGGCCCCATTGAGGAGCAGGAAGTAAGGTAGTCAAGGATACTAGACTCTTCCTGTTTTGATTAGTGTAACCAGGTTTAATTCTTTCTAATTACAAAATACTTATTTTCATAGAAATCACAAATTATGACCTTAACTTGGGAGCTCAAAATTATAAATAAACACTTAGACTAATATGCTAACTCTTAGTTCTGGTACTTTTAATTTTAAAACTGCATTTCAACTATTAGCAATTAATATTAATTTTCTAGGTTATATTTACCAATTAAACATAATCAAGTTGTATCAAAAACAGGCACTTGTAATGAAAATTAAACTCCTTTATACCTTAAGCACCAGCAGTTAGTCTTTGTGTACCCTCAACCATAAAGAATTGATCCTTAATAATTCTATCATTTATTTATGTGGTGAACATTGATTTAATTGCTTTTACTAAGAAAAGAGAATGCAGGGGTTGGCAACTTTAAACAACTGAGATTCCCTTTGGTCTAATTGCTACTAATGTATAATTAATTAATTAATTAATGTATAATTAATTTCAAAGCTATTCTAAAAATAAATAAATAAATAAATAAATGATTTATTTATTTTTTATTATGTCCTTTTTACTTTTACCGACCTTTAAAAAAAGAGTCGTGGCAATAAGGACTGAGATGACCCTGAAGCCTGGAGAGATGTTTCTGCAAATTTATTGGTCTTAACAAAAGCCGCCCCCCCCAAGCAAACTAATTGATAGATCATCACACAACATAAAATTCACCCCATAAAGGGTAGTTATAATGTTTTTTAACATATTCACAGGGTTGTGCAACCTTAAACACAACCTAATATTAGAATATTGTATCCCCATAAAAGAAACCTTGTAGGCATTATAAGCCACCCCCCATTCCCAACACTATCCTAGCCCCAACCTTAAGCATACACTGTCTTAATATGCCAAAGCTGCTATGAAAAATACTGCACAATGGTTCATTTTTGACAACAGGAGTTTAATGACTCATAGTTTCAGAGTTTAAAAGTCAAAATCAAGATTTTGGCAAAATCATGCTTTCCCCCAGAGTTGGTAGCTGTATTAGTTATGGTTTTCTAGGCAAACAGAACCATCAAGAGATATCTGTAAATATAAGATTTTTATAAAAGTGTATCATGCAACTATGAGGATGCACAAGTCCAAATTCCATAGAGCAGGATGCATAAGGCTGAATTCCATAGGTCAGGATGCATGAGTTCAAATTCTGCAAGGCAGGCAGTGAACTGGCAACTCTGGTGAAGGTGTTTGATGAACACCTCAAGAGACCATGGCTGCTGAAGAAGGTTCACTCTCTTTCTCCCATAAAAGTCTTCAACCAATTGGATTAAATCCAGCTTATTGAATTCAAAGATACTTTTCATTGATATAATCAGCCACAGGTGCAGTCGATTGATGATTTAAGAAATCAGCCTTCTGGTTTATTTACTAGACACAAATGTCCTTGCAGTAACAGCACAGTGCTTGCTTGACAAGACACTTGGACACCATCACCTGGCCAAGTTGACACATGACTCTTAACCATCACTGTCCAACTCTTTTCAACTTGGCAGTTATAAACATCACATTAAACCATACTTAATCTCTAAATAGAGCGCAATAACAGACATATATTTCACCTAATAACATTCAGCTGTCCTGTGTACAACTGGAAATGCACTAAATCTCTCCAGAATGTAGTGTAAATCCTTGGGTAATGTTGATTCTTAAACTTGATTTCCTATGACTTAAATACTGTGAAATGAACAATAAAGCCTATTTCATATGATAGAGGGATAAGATATATAAGAAAAAAATATATTTGCTTTACAGAAAAATAAAACATATTCATAACAAAACAGTGAGGAAATATTCATGCAATCATAGCCTTCATTTCTGTAACTGGTCATGTGGTCATAGTTCATATTTATCATTGCCTTCTTTTACTACCCATTCCATGTTTTTAACTTTACCCTCAGTAAGCACTTCAGCTGGCCTTGGTTCTTTGCCTGGCGAGGTGACCCAAACCTTCATTCCTGAAGTTTCTAGGCCATTGATAGTCCTGCCTGGATTGGGTTGTTGCAGTTTTCTATTGACTTGAATCACAGGGCATGGTAGTACTAAGAGGTACCCTAGGGGATCTCCTGTATTCCAGGAAAACTCTTCTTTACTTCCATTGTGTAGTTGCAGTGCTATTTCCCCTTGATAGTCAGGATCAATCACCCCAGCCAGTACAGTAATCCCCTTATTTGCCTGTTGATTCAGAGGCATAAGAAGCCCAAAGTGGCCAGGTGGCAGTTTTAAATTCCAGTTCAATTGTTCTGTTGCCTGATGGAAGCCCTCCTCCTTTTGTAAATAAGGCTTTACACCAGCAGAGCTTAATGTTGCATGGACAAGAAGCAAAAATTTTCCTAGTCGATCACTAGGAGTGTTAGTGAGTGGTGCCACTCCTGGGTCCACCCCTTGATTCTTGGACCTGTGACTCCTGGCTATGGGAGAAACAGCATGATAGAGTGGATGCTGATTGAGAGCATACACAGCCTCCTGGAGAACACTGCCCCAGGCCTGCAAAGTTTTGCCACCTAGTTGGGACAATAATTGAGTCTTCAACAGGCCATTCCACTGTTCTATCAACCCAGCTGCCTCTGATGGGGAACATGGTAAGATGAGAGAATTCCATGAGCATGTGCCCATTCACTCACTTCATTTGTTGTGAAGTGGACTCCTTGGTCAGAAGCAATGCTGTGTGGAATACATGAGAGTGGATAAGACATTCCATAAGTCCATGGAATGTCTTTTGGAAGAAACATTGAGTGCAGGAAAGGGAAACCCATATCTGGAGTATGTGTCTCTTCCAGTGAGAACAAATCACTGCATCTTCCATGATGGAAGTGGTCCAATGTAATCAACCTGCCACCATGTATCAGGCTGATGACCTCAGGAAATTATGTCGTATCAGGGACTGGGTGTGGGTCTCGTTGCTGGCAGATTGGGCACTCAGCAGTGGCTGTGGACAGGTTGCCCTTGGTAAGTGGAAGTCCATGTTTCTAAGCCCATGCATAACCTCTATCCCTACCACCATGACCACTTTGTTCATGAGCCCATTGGGCAATGACATGAGTGGTGGGGAAAGAGGCTGATGGCATCCACTGTATTGGTCATCTTATCTACTTATTATTAAAATACTCCTTTGCTGAGGTCACCCTCTGGTGAGCATTCACAGAGGACACAAATTTCTCTATGTTTTTTTGCCCATTCAGAAAGGTCTATCCACATACCTTTTCCCCAGACTTCCTTGTCACTCATTTTCCAATCATGTTGCTTTCGAGTCACTATCCATCCAGCCAAACCATCAGCAACAGCCCATGAATCAGTACACAAATGCACCTCTGGTCAGTTCTCCTTCCAAGCAAAAACAACAACCAGGTGCACTGCTCAAAGTTCTGCCCAATGGAAGGATGTCACCCCACCACTGTCCTTCAGGGACATCCCAGAAAGGGGTTACTGTGCTGCAGTTGTCCACATTTGGGTGGTACCTGCATATCATGCAGAACCATCTGTAAACCATGCCTGAGTTTTGTCTTCCTCAGTCAACTAATTGTAAGGAACTCCCTAAGAGGCCATAGCTGTGGGCTGGGAAAGAAAAGGCAATGTGGCAGGAGTGGGGGCCATGGACATTTGGGCCACTTCCTTATGTAACTTACTTGTGCCTTCATGACCTGCTCAAGCCCTATCTCATATATACCACCTCCATTTTATGTTGGAGTGCTGCTGTGCATGTCCAACTTTATGACTTGGAAGGTTAGACAACACCCAGCTCATGATAAGTAACTCAGGTTTCATGGTAACTTGGTGGCCCATGGTTAAGCATTCTGTCCTACTAAGTCCCAAAAGCAGGCCAAAAGCTGTTTCTCAAAAGGAGAGTAGTTATCTGCAGATGATGGTAAGGGTTTACTCCAAAATGTTAAGGGCCTACATTTGTGATTCTCCTATAGGAGCCTGCCAAATTCCCCAAGGAGCATCTATATTTGCCACTGACACTTCCAGCGTCATTGGATCAGCTGGATCATATTGTCCAAGTGGCAGAGCAGCTTGCAGAGCAGCCTAGGCCTGTCACAGAACCTCATCTTGTCCTGGTCCCCACTCAAAACTAGAAGCTTTTCTGGTCACTCCATAAATGGGCTGGAGTAGCACACCCAAATGAGGACTATGTTGTCTCCAAAATCCAAAGAGGCCAACTAAGTGATGTTCTTCTTTTTTGGTCTTAGGAGGGGCCAGATGCAACAACTTATCCTTCACCTTAGAAGGGATATCTTGACATTCCCCACACCACTGGACACCTAGAAATTTTACTGAGGAAGAAGGACCCTGTATTTTTGTTGGGTTTATCTCCATTCTCTGACATGCAAATGCCTTACCAACAAATCTAAAGTAGTTTCTACTTCTTGCTCACTAGATCCAATCAACATATTATCAATATAATGGAGCAGTGTGATGTCTTGTGGGAGGGAGAAATGATCAAGTTTTCTGCAGACAGTATTATGATGTAGGGCTGGAGAGTTGATATTACCCTGAGGTAGCACAGTGAAGGTTTACTCCTAGCCTTGCCAGCTGAAGGCAAACTGTTTCTGGTGGTCCTTACTAACAGCTATTGAGATCAAATCATTTGTCAGATCAATAGCTGCATACCAGGTAGCAGGGATGTGTTAATTTGCTCAAGCAATGATACCACATCTGGAACAGCATGTGGAATTGGAGTTACCACCTGGTTAAGCTTAAATTAATCCACTGTCTTCAACTGATTGGATTAAATCCAGCTGATTGGATTTGAAGACACACTCTTATTGATGTAATCAGTTGCAGATGCAATCAATTGATTGATGATTTAATAAACCAGCCTTCTGGTTTATTAACCAGTCATGAAATGTCCTTGCAGTAATGGTTAGGCCAGTTGTTGCTTGACCAGACAACTGGGCAGCATCACCTGGCCAAATTGACACATGAACCTAACCATCACAGTAGGCTTCTGGTGGAGATAATCCTCTATCACTTGGCATTGTCCTTGGACTCCAACTTTGGTTGTGTCTGAATGACTTGAATTTCCTAAGGACTCCAGTAGTATGGATAAATTCACCTTGATTCAATTTGGCCCCACTTCAACTACTAATTATATCTTCTAAAAGTCCTTTTTACTAATGGTTCATACCTCCAGGAACATGGATGAAGACTGAACATGTATTTTGTGGGGTACATGATTCAATCCTCAACAACCACTAATCTCTTTTCTGTCTCTATGTATTTGGTTATTTTAAGTATTTTATAAAAATGTTATCATGCACTACATGTTATTGTGTGGGCTGGCTTCTTTCACTTAGAAGAATGCTTTCAAGGTTCATTCATGTTGAAGCATGAATCAGAACTTCATTCTTTTTAAAGGCTGAATGGTATTCTATTATACACATGTACTATGTTTTGTTCATCACTTCATCAGTTGATGCACATTTGGGTTGTTTCCACTTTAGATTATAAATAACATAGTTATGAATATGTGTGTACAGTTTTTTGTGGATTGAATTTTGTTAACTATACATGAAAGGAACATTGATATTTACATTTCTATGTGTCAATCAATAGGAATGTAGGAATGTGATACAAGGTCAGAGAAAAAATATTAAGGTTGTAGAATTCATAGAAATCAGGATTAAAGGTGATATGAGAACCTATTAATAATTATACTGAATGCCCAATCAACTTATTTACTTTTTCACATGGAATAAATGTATAACTGAAAAGAAAATGAGATAAATTTCTTCAGAATGCTCTTTATGCTTCTATTTATAATCCCATCATGTTTCCTGTCATTTATAAGTATATTATACCACTTGCCAGAAACTTTGCAAACAATACCTCATTTAATTCTCAGAAACAGCCTGAACAACAAATACTAATATATGCTTTTAGAAATGCAGTAACTAAGGAGGAGAGAGTCACCAGCTCTCATGCAACACACCAGGGCATGAAAACCAAGTCTCTCTATTGGTAAAGAAAAAACTTTCATCACGTCCGCCATATTGTCTCTGAAAATATTATTGTACATTTTTACATATTAGTTACATTCACTTCCTAAGCCTTTGGGTAACCTGCTTTCTCTGCCAGAGAGAAATATCCATTTAGCTACCTCATTCAATTCCTTTAATTCTTTTCTCAGACACCATATTTGAAATGAAAACTACCATGGTCACACTATTTAAATTTTCATTCCTCCACTCAATCAATACTTTTAATTATCTGTTTCCTGTTTTATTCTTTTTCATATATCTTATATTCTACAATATAAGATAATTCACATATTCATTATGATTGTGGTCTATAATATCTACCCCCTAGAATCCAGGCTTTGTGAGTTCAGGGATATTTTATTCATAATAGCCAAAATCTTGAATTAACTCAGATGTCTGATTTTTCTAGGCTCTGAAAATGACTACAAATTAATAATACTGATTTGTGGATTCTTGATGTATTTATAGAAAATATTAGTGAGTATTCAATTATATTTATTGTAAATTCTATATTTATTGTATTTCATGTAAATTTATTGCATGAAGAAATACTACAAGTCAAATTTCTTATAGCTTTTTGGAACACAACAGTTTTTAAAATTATGGACAAAAATTGAATATTAGTAGTTACAACTCAGCCGTTAGGATTGATGAGATTTCCATAAGTAATTGAATGAAATTTATATAAAGCTTTTATGAAAACTTCTATTCATACCTGAAGTTTGGTGAAACATTATTTTCCCTGGAATAGGTTTCATGTGCATGGTTTGTATATCAATATAGCAAAATATATTGAAGGAATTTATTTTTATAAAGAACTATGGTGTTACTTTTGGAGAAAAATAGCAATGGTTTTCTGTATCACTGTGCTGGTTTGGATGTACTATGTCCCTCAAAATGCCATTATCTTTGATGCAGCCTTGTGTGGGCAGGAAAGGTATTGGTGTTAATTGGGTTGGAGACTTTTGATTGGATGTTTCCGTGGAGATGTGATCACTCAACTGTGGGCAAGATCTATCATTGGATAATTTCCATGGAGGTGTGGCCCTGCCCATTCAGCATGGGCCTTGATTAGTTTACTGGAGCACTATATAAGCTCAGACAGAAGAAGCGAGCTTGCTACAGCCAAGAGGGACACTTTTGAAGAATGCACAGGAGCTGAGAGATGAACTGCAGTTTATAGGGACATTTTGGAGATGGTCTTTGACAGCAGACTTTTGCTCTGGAGCTAGAAGACTCCAGAGCACATGATTAGCATCAGCTGGTCCTTTGCTCCCAGGCCACATTGCTTCCATCTTGACTCCAGTTGCTTTCTCCTTAATCATCTGGGGTTCTCATGAAGCTTCTTTGGGGCAAACTCTGGCCTTCATCTCTTAGCTTAGCTCCAAATGTCTGAATCTATATCAGTTCTCTGGTCTGTGTCAGCTCCAAGCTCTCTTAAGAACTCCAGTAAAGTAATTAAGACCCACCTTGAATGGGCTAGGTCATAACTCCTTGAAAACAACCTATTCAAAAGGATCCCCCATGGTAGGTCTGCCCCCATACTATTGCATTAAAAGAACATGGTTTTTATGAAAGACATAATAGACCCAAACCAGCACACTAATGATATTGAATATATTTTCATTTGCTTATTTTCTATCTGTATGTTCTATTCAATATAAAATCTGTTCATGTCTTTGGCCCATTTTCTCATTGGATTGCTTATATTTTTCCTATTGAGTTTCTAGTGTTCTTTATATATTCTGGTTAATAGTCCTTTGTCAGATACATGGCTTGGAAATGTTTTCTCCCACTTTTTGGTTTGTCTTTTCATCCTCTTCACAGGATTCTTTGTATACCAAAAGGTTATGTTGTTTCTTGTGTGTGTTTGTTTTGGTTTTGGTTTGATTTTTTTTCATTTTCATTTTGATATGGTCCAGTTTACTAATGTTTTCCTTTCATGAGTTATACTTTTTGGTGTCAACTCTAAGAATACTTCACTTAGCCTTAAATACAATTTCTCATATATTTTTCTAAAAGTTTTATAATTTAACTTTTTACATTTAAATTCATTTTGAGATGATGCATTTTGAGTTTATTTTCATTCAAGATTTGAAGTATAAATCAAGGTTTATTTTTGTTGTTATTTTGCCTATGGGTATCTGATTACTTCAGCACCATTTGTTGAAAAGTACCATTGTTGAACTAATTTTGCATCATTGTCAAAAATAAGTTGGGTGCATTTGTGTGTATCTATTTCTGAGTCCTCTATTCTGTCCCATGTGTCTTACATGTGTTTATGATCTATGTGCTCCCCTGCCACAAATACTACACTCTCATGATCAATGTAGGTAGAGTATAGGTCTTAATATCAAGTAAAGTGATACTTCACTCTTTGTTCTCCCTTCTCTAGATGGTTTTAGGTATTCATTGGACTGTGCCTTTCTCTGCATATTTTAGAGTAAGATTGTCTAGGTCTACAAAAAAAACTTGCAGCAATCTTGATGGAAATTGAAATTAAATTTATAGATGTATTTGGGGGGAAATGACATCATTACTATATTGGGTCTTCCAATCCACAAACATGGTATGTCTCTCCTTTTATTTATTTATGTCTTTTTTAAATACTTTCATCAGGATTTTTTAGTTTTCCACATACATACAGATCTAATACATGCATAGTTAATGATTTCATTTTCTGTGGAGCATTAGTAAATTGCTTGAATTTTAAATTTTGAATTTTACATATTTATTTTAGTATATAGAAATGTGACAGATAATTTTGTATTTATTGTACTTTCTATGACTTCCTATGTGCTTTCTATGACTGAACTCATTTATTCTAATTTGTGTGTGTGTGTGTGTGTAGATGCCTTGGAAATTTCTCTGCACTTGTTTCCTCTAAAAATGGACAGTTTTATATCTTACTTTTGAATCTCTATTCCTTTTTTACCTTGCCTTAATGAAGAGGCTAGATCCTCCTTTAGAGAGAAAGCAATTTGTCTTTTACCAATAAGTATAATACTAGGTGTAGTGTGGGCATTTTCTAAAATAAGGTGTTCTATATTAGGTTGAAATAATGTATGTATATTCCTTAATTGCTGAAAATTTTTGCTGTGAATCAGTGTTGGATTTTGTCAAATGCTTTTCCTATGTCAACTGATATAATCACAGATTTTTTTCTTCTTTAGTATGTTGATATAGAGGTTATATTGATTGATTTCACAGACTGAATCCCCTGACACTCTTACACAACATTTAATTTCTTGGATTAAGTTTAATAGTATTTTTAAGGATTTTTATACCTTAGTTCATGAGGGATATTTCCCTGTTTTTCTCATTTTGGATTGTCTTTGTCTGATTTCAGTTTCAGAGTAAATAAGTTGGGAATTGCTCCCCTCCCCTATCTTCTGGAAGAACTTGCAAAAATTTGTTCTTAATTGTTCTTTAATGTTTGGTAGAATTCTCCAGGGAAATTATATGGGCCAGATATTTCCTTTTCAATAGATTTTAGACTGTGGATTCAATTTTGTTAATGGTTTCTTGGTTGAGCTTTGATAGTGTCTAATTTTAAGGAATCAGTCAATTTTCCTAAGTTGTCAAATTTTCTGGGTAAAGTTGTTATTAGTATTCCATTACTATCCTTTTCATGGCTGAAGGATCTGTAGGGAAAGCCTGTGTCTTATTTTTGATATAGGTCATTTGTGTCATTTCCCTTTTGATTTTTGTCAGTCTTTCTATAGGTTTGTCAATTTTATTTTATTTTTTTTCAGAAGAATTGGCTGTTTTTGTTGTAGATTTTCTCTATTTTTTAACTGCTTTCAATATCATTTATTTCTGTTCTTATCTTTATTTTCCACCCATTTAATTTATTTTCATTTATTTTGCTTTTTTTAGTTTCTTAGACATAGAAACTTAGATTTTGATTTCAGATTTTTCCTCTATTACAATGTTTACATTTAGTGTCATAAATTATGCTCTAAATACTGCTTTGGCTACATCCTACATATTTTGAGATGCTGTGTGTTATATTCTTTCCAATTCTTTTTTTTATTTTTATTTTTAAATTTTCTTTGAAACTTCCTCTTTGATGAATGCATTATTTAGGTGTTTGGTTCTTTAATTTCCAAGTATTTGGAGACTTTCCTGTTGTCTTTCTGTTATTGATTTCTATTTTCATTACTTTATGGAATGAATGTACTTCATATCATTTCATTTTTTTTTAATGTGTTGAAAATATTTTTATGGCAAAGATATGATCTACCTTGATGTTTTATTTCTGTTACTTCATTTTGCAGTTTATATTTGATTCTTTTAAATAATATATATTTTAGGACATTTTCCATATTCAATTATAATTTTTAACTGGTTATTGAATCATTTTTCTTATGGTTACTTATGATCATCATCCTTGTCATACAATTCCAATATCAAATTTACATCATGCCTTCAGATTGCATTTACTCATTCAAGTTGTGATTTTCCTTGTTCTTGGTATGACAGGAGATTTTTTTATTGCTGTTGATATTTTACCTATTATGATAAGAGACTCTGTGACCTGACTGTTTATTATTTTAAGCAGGCAATGCACCATCTATTTAGGTTTATATTATAGATCTGAGCCTACTTTGTGTGATTGGTTCCAATGACCATCTCATTTTTGGAGACTGTGCTATTTTGTTCTTTTTTTTTTTTTTTTTTTTTTAATCTCATGCTGCTGGGTTCCCACTTGTCCCTGTAGATGTTCCTCAAAGAGGCTGATATAGTTTTCCCAGGCCTGAATGCCTGTTGTTTCTAGACAGAATAATAGAACCTCCAACTGCAAAGATGTAGAGTGTTTCCCAGTCTGGGCACCTGATGTGGTAGGGGTGCTGCTGAGCCACAAGTTGTCTCTAGGTAGGTAAGAGTAGTTTAAACCTGGCTAAGAAGGAGACCCAGCCTCTTCTTGCCAGCAGGGATTATAGTTGATACCCTTTGCCAATGCTGTTGTGCTCACTTGCTGTTGTAGATTAGACTCCAGTTCATGGGGAAAAATGGGTCTATGTGGGAAATTTCTGTTGATAGGTTGGGAATTAGAAAATGCTGAGCCTCATTTACCTTCTTCTGTTGTGTTGGGTATTGTAATATGCCCTTCCTCCATTGTTGAGGTCCTTAACTATTTCACCTTTTTCTTTCAACTTTCAGAGTTCTCCTTTGGTTGCCTCAATTGTTTCTGGGGTTTATATTTGTGCTTGATGAAGATAAGAAGGGAGAGATGAGTCTTTGCCATCTTGAACCGGATGGAAGTTATCTGACTTATATTTTAAAGTCTCACTATGGCTGGTCTGTTGAGAATAAATAAGGAACAAAGGAAGAAGAATAAAAACAAATTAGTAATCAAGGGTAAAGATTTTGGTGGATTGTTTTAGCCTTAGAAGTGAGTGAATTCTGGAGGATTTCAGGTTGAATCAATGGTATTTCTTGATAGATTGAAGATGTGATGTGAGAATATAGGACAAGTGAGGATAGCTCCTTCACTCTAGTATGGCTTTAGCAACAGGAAGAAGAGTTGCAATCTATTATATGATGGGGTGAGAAGGGTGAAGGTGGTGTGGAGCTCTGGAATTAAATTTTGCTCTTATGAATTTTGAGAAGTCCATTAGAAATCAAAGTGAAAATGCCAAGTAGGCAACAAATTTTATAAGCCTGCCTTTTTTTAGGAGAGAGGTATGGGACAGAGATGCAAATTTGGGACTATTGAAGCTGTAGATGATATTGAAATCCATGAGACCTGATAATATCACCAAGTGAACATTGCTAGTACAAAGAATGATTCATATATTCAAGAGAGAATTGGAAAAGAGAGTAACTGGAGGCAATAACAACAGAAAATTAATGTGAACAATTTTACTAAAAATGAAGAGCCGATAATTTAAGTGGTTTAATTTATTTTTTGTGGTTTTTCTGATGAGAATGACTGAGTAGAGAGAAATGGGAACAAGGAGAGAGGGATCACTATGTGATGGGAGGCAGAGATGAAAGCCAAGAAACACTAAGGTTTGTAGGAAGCCAGCACCAGAATTCCACCAGAAATTGGGCTTCTAGCCTCCAAAACCATGAGACAATAAATTCCTACTTTTAAGTCAACTCACATGTGATATTTGCATAGCAACTTGGCAGGCCAAGACACACATGCAATTTAAGAAATACTCAGGAGAATGGGACATATTAAATAGTGGGGAAGAAAAAGAAAGTATAGGAATAGACACTTTAATAATGAAATAAAAGGTCTCATACAGACTAATTAACAGTAATAACAATAGTTAAGAAAGCTTGCAAATGTCACAGGAGTCAAACCAAATTAACACAATGTGATTAAAGTCATCCAAAAGCTCAAGAAAGAGAGAAACTTATATTAAATATATTACTATAAAACCAATTATGTTACATATGTGCACAATAGGTTATGTCTGGAGGGCAATTATTGTGTTTTCAGCCACCTTTACTCATGCACTATCAATGTCAGCTTGATTACAAAGGACAGGGGTGAATATTTCTATAAAAAGACCAACACTACCATAGCAACAAAGTTCTTTCACTTTCAGCCTCATAAGGTAGTTAATAGGACTGAAGGACTGAAGATTTGGAATTCTCATTGGGAGAGCTACCTAACATGAATACTGGCCCAAGGAATTCTAAAATAAATTTATTTATTGATGACAGGAACACATTTAAAAGCATACAGATAGACATTTTACAATACTTGTGTTTTATATATCTATCACTTATGAGAACTTAGAACTGATTTTTTTCCACATTCATAGTCTCCTTGAGTGTAAAAAATATGAAAATACCAATCATATTTGAAATAAGATACAATTTTATGTTCACTAAAAACAGTTGTGGGAAGAAATATTTTCATTTTGTATTAATTTTCAAGGATCATTTACACAAGAAATCCCTCAGGTAGTTTTGTAGATTTAGACTGTTTTGATAGCTCCACTATTCATCTGCAGCAGAGCTTTTTCTCTTTCATAAGAGGAGGGAAATTAAAATAGCTTAAGGACTGACTGCTTGTAAAATCATTTTAATTTTGGCAAAAATTGTAACAATATCCCTGAATGCAAGAAAACTTACAATTCAATCTTTCTATTCCTGTTCAATATATTCATGATTTAATGGTTTAACTAAATTATTGATTGTCCCTTAGTGAAAATAAAGCTTCAGGTGATTCATTGGTGATGTTGTGAACTGATCCTTGAATCTCTGATGAATCTAGTTATTTCAGTTATTTTGATTATTTTATTTATTTTCAGGGATAACATCAAATTAGCTTTCATTTACTCAAATTTTTAATTCCATTTAATTTAGTGTACATATTGTCTTTTGAAGTTGCAATTTGTGTTTCATTTTTGAAATAGGAAACCATCTGAACTGTTCTCTGCATAAAATAAACATCCTGTGTAATGAGATAATAATTGCCTTAAAATACAGACATTCAGACTAAAATTATTTAATAGCAAAGCAATGGTTTGTATCCAAGTTTGCAATAGATATGCTCTGTGTTTTCAAGGAAATATAGTGAGGATAGTCTAATAACCACTTTCAAATTATGTTTTCCAAGATTATTATGGCAAATTTATTCCATAATCTAATGATGCTGATCTTTATCTGTAGCATTATTATGAAAACGCTGTTAGTTCAGGAATCAATGTTTGCAGCTCCAACAATCTGAAGAAAAATCAGCTGAACTAATTTTATTTTAGTCAATTTCATTTGGGCACTGAAGAATAAAACAGAGATGGGAAAGTTTATGCAATTTATATTGAGAGTAAAATACTGAATCCATTTCAGTAAACCCAAATGATTTAAAGGCTAAAAAAGGAAGTCATTCTTAGGGGAAGTATTTCTTATTCTCTGAGAATAGGATAGGCAAAGCATAAAGTTATTAATTTCCACAATTGTAGATTTATTATATCCAATTCCAATGTGTTGATCATGCAATTTGTTAGTCTAAATCTAACAACACTGGCCCAAGTGTTATGAAAAGAGTATTAAATTGGATTTAGGAAAAGTAGGTTTTAATTCTGTTTCTCTCAATAGAAAGAACATAATTTAAATCCCTGGCTCTAACAATTCCGATGTTCAAGCTAAAGTCCTTTTATGCATAGACATTTTAATTTGATGAGTTCTAATTTATCTATTATTTATTTATTTATTTTTTGCTTATACATTTTTTGTAAAGTGTAAGAAAACATTACCTAACACAGGGTCCTGAAGATGTTTCCCTATGTTTTCTTCTAGGAGTTTTATATTTTGGTTCTTATAGATAGGTATTTTATCCCTTTTGATTTTTGTATGTGGCATTAGGTAGGGGTCCACCTTCATTCCTTTGCATATGCATATCCATTTTCCACAGCACCATTTGTTGAAGACATTATTGAGTATACTTTGAACAATTGTCAAAAATCAATTGGCCATAGATACGAGGGTTTATTTCTGAACTTTCGCTTTGATTCCATTGATCTACATGTCTGTCCTTATGCCAGTGCTATGTTGTTTTAATTACCGTAGATGTGTAATATGTATTAAAATCTGGAAGTGTGACTCCTCCAACAGTGTTCTTTTGCAAGACGGTTTTTGCTATTTGATGCCCCAAACCTTCTCAGATAGAGTTGATGATTTGCATCCCCATTTCTGCACAGAAGGCTGTTAGAATTCTGATTGGGATTGTATTGAATCTGTAAATCACTTTCGATAGAATTAATGTCTTGACAATACTTAGTCTTTGAAACAATGGGCATGGAGAGACCTTACATAAATTTGAGTCTCTTTCATTTCTTTTAGCAATGTTTTGCAGCTTTTCATGTAGAAGATCTTTACATGCTTGTCTAAATTTATTCCTAGATATTTTATTCTTTCAGTTGCTATTGTGAATGGACCTTTTTTCCTTGAATTAATGTAGGTAGCTTGTATGTTTCTAGGAATTTCCATTTTGTTTCAGTTATTTGTTGGTATACATTTTTCATAGCATAATTTTTTTTGAATTTTATTTTGAAATAAATTCAAACTTACAGGAACAGTTGCAAAAACAATACAAACCCCATACACAGAACTCCAGCATACCCCGACCCCCCTCCACTGATACCCCAGATCCACCAACTTTAACATACCGTCGCTCTACCATTTCTTTCTTTCCCTCCTTCCCTCAATCCCTCCCTCCCTCCCTATCATCCATCATCTATTGCTCTGTCTTCTGAACATGAGAGCAAGCTGCACACATCCTTGAACAATATAATTCACATACACATTTCCCATGAAAAAGGAACATTCATTTATGCAATCACGTTAAGCACAGCTAAATTCAAGAAATTCAACATTGATAAAAAGCTTACATCTATATTTCATTTTTTTCTTATGTCCCAACTGTGTCCCTTTGAGCCTCCTCTCCTCCATCCTCAGATCCCATCCAGGACCATCCTTGGCATTTGTCATTATCTATTTAGACTGTCTTTTTTTTTTTTTTTTCGATTGTGGAAACATATATACAGCATAAATTTTCCCATTCCAATCCCTCCCAAGCATTCCTCCAGTGGGATTAATCACACTCACAATGTTGCAATGCCATCATCTTCCCACCATCCATTACTAGAAACTTCCCCTCACCCCAAACAGAAACCCTACACTCATTTCTTATTAACTCCCCAATGCCCCTTCTCCCATTTCTTGTAACCCATGCTCTACTTTTCATCTCTATGATCATATTCTCTGATACTTTCTTTGTGTTTACTGTGGGGCTTAAATTTAACATCTTAAATCTATAACAATCTTGTTTTCTTTGATACCAACTTAACTTCAGTAGGACACATAAACTGTGTTCCTATACTCCTCCATTCCCCCACTATTATGTAGTTCTTGTCAAAAATTACATATTTTATATTGAGTCAAAAACCACTGATTTATCATTACACTTTATGTCTTTTAGATCCTGTAGGAAGTAAATAGTGGAGTTACAAATCAAAAATACAGTAGTATTGGTATTTATATTTACCATGTGATCTTTACTGGAAATCCTTATTTCTTCACATGGTTTCAGTCAGTTGTTTAGTGTTCCTTCCTATCAGCCTGCGCAATTCCGTTTAGCATTTCTTATAGGACTGATTACTGGTGTTGAAGTCCCTCAGTTTTTGATTATCAGGGAATGTTTTCATCTCTCTCTCATTTTTAACCTCCTGGTGTTTGTGAATTTTCTAAGTCTCTGATGGTTATTGACTTCTATTTGTATTCTATTGTGGTCAGAGAATGTGCTTTGAATAAATTCAAGTTTTTAAAATTTACTGAGGCTTGTTTTATGTCCCAGCCTATGGTCTATTCAGGAGAAAGTTCTGAGATCACTAGAGAAGAATGTGTGTCCTGGTGATTTGAGATGTAATGTTCTATATATGTATCTCTTAAATTTCTCTCTCTCTCTCTCTCTTTTCTTTGTTTGTCTGTCAGTAGGGCTTCCTTTAGTATCTGAAGTACAGCAGGTCTTTTATTACCAAAATCTCTCAGCATTTGTTTGTCCATGAAAAATTTAAGCTCTCCCTCAAATTTGAAGGAGAGTTTTGCTGGATAAAGTATTCTTGGTTGGAAATTTTTCTCTCTCAGCATTTTAAATATGTCATGCCACTGCCTTCTTACCTCGATGGTGGGTGCTGAGTAGCCACTACTTAGTCTTATGTGGTTTTCTTTCAATGTGGTGAATTGCTTTTCTCTTGCTGCTTTCAGAACTTGCTTTTTCTCTTCAGTATTTGACAGTCTAATCAGAATATGTCTGAATATGTCAGAATATGTCCAAGAATATGTCTTGGAGTGTGTTTATTTGGATTTATTCTATTTAGAGTTCACTGGGAATTTATGCTTTGTGTATTTAACTATGTAGAAGTTTTGGGAAGTTTTCCCCAACAATTTCTTTGAATACTCTTTCTAGACCTTCACCCTACTTTTTTGCCTTCTGGAACACCAATGAGTCTTAAATTTGGATGTTCTATTTTACCTATCATATCCCTGAGATCCATTTAAATTTTTTCAATTTTTTTCTCCATTCTTTCTTTTGTTCTTTCATTTTCCATTCTGTGTTTCTTGAGGTTGCTGAGTTGTTGTTCAGCTTCCTCTAGTCTTGTACTATGAGTATCCAGACTCTTTTTAATTTGGTCAACAGTTTATTTTATTTCCATAAGATCATCTATCTTTTTATATACTCTTGCAATTTCTTCTTTATGCTCTTCTGGGGTCTTCTTCATGTTGTTTATATCCTGTGCCATGCTCTTCTTCTTGTCCTTTATATCCTGTGGCATGCTCTCATTGTTTGTCTTTAGTTCTTTGATTAGTTGCTCCAAGTTGTGTGTGTCCTCTGATCTTTTGATTTGAGTGGTTGGGTTTGGGTCATCCATATCATCTGGTTTTATCATATGCTTTAAAATTTTCTGTTGTTTTTGGCCTCTTAGCATTTGCTTTACTTGATAGGGTTCTTTTAGGATATGAAGGATTATTGAAGCACCAGTCTCTAATTTTTCATATCTACAGCTTGGTGGCATACACTTTCTCTAACCAGCAGATAGCATCCGTGAGTCACCTATTCCCCTCAAGTCAGTTCTTCCCAACTTTGTCTTTGTGGTGTGTAGGGGTCTGATTCTTGTGGGGTTCAATTTGTGCACCAAGTTTGGGTGTGTTGGTGCTCTCTGCTCTGAATGTGGGGCATGTGTCTGAGCAGTTAGGGAGGCAGGGCAGCTTTAATAATCAAATCTCTCAGGTGTTCCTGGAGATTTAAGGCTGTTCCAAGAGTCTAAACCTTCAGTTCGGTCTTGCCACAGATTGTCTCTGCCACTGACCCACAAGTCCTTGGTATTGGTGTATGGTCTCTGGGTTTTATGAGTGGGTCCCTTTTCCCAGCCATGCCCTTCTCAAGGCCTCTGCTGAGGGACAGCTGTGCTATGTCACAAGTGCATGCCATCCCTCAAGGGAAGGTCTGGGCCTCCTGGCCGTGCAGGGATGTTCCCAGCCTGCTGTAAGGATGGCTGAATGGGGCATGTTAATTTCCCCCTTTTCGCACAGCTCCGCCTTCCCACCTCCGGGACAATTAGCTGTGGGTGCACTAAAGGCTGTTGTCCATGCCAGATATTGTGGCATATGCTTGTGTTGCTGGAAAGCTTTTCTGTCCCACTGAGTCCCTTGGTGCATCTCTGGGCTGTGGTACCTACGCTGGGCAGGAGCGTTCCCAGCCCACTGTGAAAATGGCTGCAAGGGGTGTGTTTTTTTCCCCCTTTTGGCTAACCTTGATCTTCCTCACTCATTTAACAACGGGTGTAAAAAAGGATATCTTCCACACCAGATATTGAGGTGTTCACACAGCCCCTTTCTGTTGTGCTTCACTGTGTAGTTCTCACTGCCATATCTGCAGCCACTTTTGGGTTTTTTTAAAACAGAACTAGTCCACCTCCAAATGCCAACCCATGGTTTCCCCACACTGCAGCACAGCTGCCAGACATTCAGCTGGCTCACTCACTCATTTCCAAATGCAGACTCCTGGTTTCACCAAGTGCATGGTCCCTGTGGATTTAGCAGACCTTGTCCAGCTGATGCATCACTGGAACTGGTGTTCTGGGTCACTTTCTGGCTTTTATCTGGTATTTTTCACAGAGGTGTTTTTTTGCCCTGTCTCACCTAGCTGTCGTCTTAAGTTCTCTTCATAGTAAACTCTTATGTTCCTTTTCTGTGCATTTGGTAGTAATGTCCCAAAATATTGGTACAGTTAATCACAGACATTGTCCACCACATGATTCACTCTTTTATACATTCCTATCTTTTAACCTTCAACTTTCCTTCTGGTGATATACATGACTCTGAGCTTCCCCTTTCCACCACATTCACACACCATTCAGCACTGTTAGTTATTCTCACTATGTGCTGCCACCACCTCTGTCTATTTCCAAATGCTTAAATTCATCATAGTTGAACATTCAGCTCATAAGAAGCAACTGCTCCCCATTCTTTAGCCTCATTCTATATCCTGGTAACATATTTCATTTCTATGAGTTTGCGTATTATAATTAGTTCATATCAGTTATTTCTACTTGTGTGTCTGTCTTATTTCACTCAATATAGTGCCATCAAGGTTTCTGCATCAATCCATTTTTTAAGATAGTTTTATTCACACACCATTTGTTCTATCCTAAGTAAACAATCGATTGTTCCATATATAGTCACATATTTATGATTCACCACCACCACCATCTCTATCTATATAAGGACATCTCCATTTCTTCCACAAAGAAGGAGAAAGAGTCAAAGAAGTTAGAGGAAAAAAAAAACAAGAAAGAGAAACAAAACAAAACAAAACAAAACATGACAGCTACGAAGCAACAAAAAGAAAGATTGCATTAAACTGAAGTAGAATAAGGGTCAGAAAACATCACCAATTCCAGGAGTCCCACACCCTTCTCCTATATTCCCCCCATATGCATTTAGCTTTGGTATATTGCCTTTGTTATATTTAAGGAAGCATAATACAATGTTTCTCTTAATTATAGTCTCTAGTGTGCATTGCAACACCTTGCAATGTTGATATTCATTTGTTCTACTTCATGTAAAAACATATTTGTGCTTTTTATCACAATCATTGAGCACCCTAGGTTTCACTGAGTTATACAGTCCCAGCCTTTATCTTTCCTCTTTACTTCTGTTTTCCCATATGCTCCTAACCTTCCTCTTTCAATCATATTCATAGTCATTTTTGTTCAGTGTACTTACATTGCTGTGCTACTATCTCCCAAAAGTGTGTTCCAAACCTCTCACTCCTGACTTTTCCTTTCTACCTGCAGTGCTCCTTTTAGTGTTTCCTGTGGAGCAAGTATCCTGTTTAAAAACTCTGTCAGTGTCTATTTGTCAGAGAATATTTTAAGCTTTCCCTCATATTTGAGGCACAGTTTTTCCAGATATAGGATTCTTGATTGGTGGCTTTTCTCTTTTAGTATCTTAAATATGTCATACTACTTCCTTCTTGCCTCCATGGTTTCTACTGAGAAATCCTCCCATAGTCTTATCAAGTTTCCTTTGTGTGTGATGGATCGCTTTTCTATCGCAGCTTTCAGGAGTCTCTTTTTATCTCTGACATTTGATAATCTGATTATTAAGTGTCTTGGTGGAGGCCTATTCAGATCTATTGTATTTGGGGTATGCTGCCGTTCTTGGATCTGTAATTTTATGTCTTTCATAAGAGATGGGAAATTTCCATTAATTATTTCCTCTATTATTTCTTCTTCCCCTTTTCCCTTCTGTTCTCCTTCTGGGACACCCATGACATGTTCCTTCTTGCATTTCATGTTGTCATTCAATTCCTGGAGACATTGCTCATATTTCTCCATTGTTTTCTCTATCTGTTCTTTTGTGTGTAGGCTTTCAGTTGTCTTGTTCTCCAGTTCCTGAGAGTTTTCTTCTATCTCTTGAGATCTGCTCTTTTATGTGTCAATTATGTCTTTCCTCTCTTGTGTTGTCTTTTCATTTCCACAGATTCTGCCAGTTGTTTTTTTGAACTTTCCATTTCTACCTTATGTACACCCAGGGTGTTCATTATATGCGTCATCTCTTTTGCCATATCTTCCCTAAACTTATTGAATTGATTTAGCATTTTTTGTTTAAATTCCTGTATCTCAGTTGAAGTGTAAGTTTGTTCCTTTGACTTGGCCATAACTTCATTTTTCTTAGTGTAGTTTGTAGTTTTCTATTGTCTAGGCATCTGGTTTCCTTGGTTACCCCTATCAGGTTTTCCCAGACCAGAAAAGCCTCAGGTCCCAGAAGAAGGAAATATTCAGTATCTGGTTTCCCTGCAGGTGTGTCTTAGAAGACTGACACACTCTGTGAGGCCTCATGCCACTGTGCTTTTCCTTACCTGCTCACCATGTGGTGCCTGTCAGCCTGTAGCTCCCAAGTGGTGTAAGGAGGCATGGCCTATGGCTGTTTTCCCCCAGGCTCTGGGGTCTGGTTCTGAATGGAAGGTGGGTAGTATAGCTGGGCTCCATCTCTCTCCTCTTAGGGAAGATACATTACCCTGGGGAGATATCATTTATATTTGAATAGTTTCTCTGGATCTACTATCTCCACCTTTGTCTGAGTCAGAGCACTGGGAACTGAAAATGGTTGAGGCTTTCTCTACTGAGCCAAAAAAAAGGGACAGAAAGTCCCCCTTCATGGCCAGTCTGCAGCCACCCTCAGTTTCACCAATTGGCTAGAGATAGCACCTGGTCCGCTGGGCTCCCCATCCCTCCCAGAGAGGTCCTCCAGCTCTCCAAGCTCAGACATCACCAAAAGTCTCTGATTGTTGGGGATTCATAGCTTGTATTGAGCAGTCCACATTTGTTAATGAAAATCTCACTTGGTCCTGAGCTGAGCTATATTTACTTTCTAGGAGAGTGCTGCTCTCTATCACAGTGAGGCTTTGCGGTTTCTGCTGTCAGTGGGGGGAGGGGACCCTCAGCTTGGATCCCCAGTTTTTACTTAGAGATTTTATGCTGTGATCTCAGATATTCTTCCAATTCAGGTTGGTGTATGATGAGTGGACAGTCATGTTTGTCCCCCCACAGTTATTCCAGATAATTTGCTAGTTGTTTCTGGTTCTTTATTAGTTGTTCCAGGGAAAATAACTAGCTTCCACTTCTCTTGATGCTGCCATCTTCTTCCCACAAAAAATTTGCTTTTAAAAAATAATTTTTATTTACACTCTTTACCCAAGAAGCAAAACTTCCTACTCAGCCTCTAACTACTTTATTCCTCACAGTCAATGTGAAAGTTTTGTCCTCTGTACATTCCTGTGGTGAGTGAGCAGGTCTTACTTGAAAAATCTACACTGACATTCTAATCCCTCTAAGCTTTGACTCCCTTCATCTACATTATTCCAGGACAGTTCTGGCATTGTCTCTTCATTTAATGTGGGCCTCTTTATTGCCCATGTATCAGTCAAGCAACTGAATGAATTGTTAGAGCACTTTTATCCTCTCAAGCTACAACACTGCATCCTGAATCTCTGTCTACTGTTCCTATATCAATAACTTCAGCCTGAATCAATTTTTGTTCCTTCAGCCATTAACCCACACCCATAATATTAATTCCAACTCTTACTCACCTAGTTTTGATTTTTGTAATTTGGAAAGATCATGCAGTTCATTTAGAGTATATTGTATGTCCTCATGGGTCATACTTTGTTCCTCATCTTTTATAGTCTGTTGTGACTTCAGTAAAGGCATAGGTCTGTAAGGAAAGAAGAGTGATAGTTATGGGTCATGAGAGGAATTTGCAGTGTCTTCAAGTCAAGTACCTCAAGGAACTACATTATAGTTTCATCTGGTGAGACAGTTAATCTCTTCAGATGGAGGTTGTTTAGCTGATTCCTCAGGGCAGACTAGATGTGGGGTGGCTGATTTGTCAGGACAGATAATTAGTTTTTCTGGCAAATAAGATGCATATCTAAGGGCCAATGTACCACTGTCATCATTTGTCACTCATATACCCCCATTCTAGTTTCCAGGATTCCATTCTTTCCAAATCAGTGCATTCACTTTATCAGCACACACCCTGAAATGATGAAACCTCAATTTGTACCATAATTCAGGAACTCACACAATGGCCATCTCAGAAACCTTATGTCTGTAGCTACAAAAATTAAGGGTTTCTTTTACAGCATACATAGAAACATTAATGCCTTTCATGAGATGCTTGAGCTTGGAATTTGAAGACCTGAACTCATCCTTTCCTTTCACTAGTTTATCCAGCCTATTTAAGGACAATCAGCTGACTTTTTGACTTCACAAAATTCTGTTAAGGTATCAAATACACAGTCACCCAGAGCTTTGCCTCCTACAAGCATTTGAGTATTAGAATCCAATGTCAATATTTTGTATGTCTCTATGGCTAATTCAGACCATGAACTATTGTGCCCCTTTGATCATGTGAAATAGTCATCAGTGCTTTGTAATCTAATGATATTAGAGAAACCATTCCATAAACCCCAGAACCAACTCATAAATCTCATCCTTAGGATTCTGTTTCTCAAGACCCCACTTCTGGTATCAAAATCTGTATAAGTCAGTGTTCTCCAGAGAAACAGAGTATTTTATTTACATATATTAATTATATAAATATTATATGTACTTATACATATATATTAAGAGATTTATTACAGGAATTTCCTCACACAACCATGGGGATTGTCAGGTCTAAATACTGTAGAAGAAACAAAAAGTTGGAGGCTTGAAGAATATGATGTTGAATTACCCAAGAGAAGCTGGTTGCCTGGCTTAGAAATAGCAATATTTTCTTTCTGGCTGTTGAAATCATAAGTTATCCCTTTAAAGCCTTCAACTGATTGTATGAGGAGACTTCTCTCATAGCTAAAGGCAGCCTTTTGGTTGATTGAGATGTAATCAGCCAGAGATGCAAACAAGTGACAAATTATGTAAATCCATGAAATACTTTCACTGTCACAATCAGGCTAGTGCTTGCTTGACCAAACTGTAACCGTAACCTAGCCAAATTGATGCATGAGGTTAACCTTCACTGTATACAAGAATATTGAGCATTTTATTTAGTTTGACTAAATTCCTGCTGTTGAACTGCTATTTTTCACAATTCTTGCTGATTGCAAATAAGAAGTAGAATAATTGAATGAAAAGCAATTTTATGTGATATTCAAAATAGGAAAAAAGTAAAAGTCAAATGATCATAAAATTTACATTAATAAATGAAAATTACTATATATCACAGTAGCCAAAAATTGGTTCTTATGTCCATTAATCAAATTATAATCTCCTCCAAATGATTATTTTGGACCATTTTGACACTGAGAATATTTTCTTTGGTCTTTTAACCTTAACCACTGCCCTATATATTGAAGAAATATTGGTATAAGTTTTCTCCACTAATACATAAGAATAAAACCAAAATCAAAGCTTCTATTGGAGCAGAATATTTCAAGAATATGTGCAATATCAAATAATATATATTAATTAATATTACCTGAAGTAAGGAAAACAATATTCAAGAAAGGTGAGAATTCATGATGTGTAGGGTAAAAGTGAAAGTCATAAGGATACATAAAAATAAATACAAAATAGGATGAAAAGAAGATATTCTGGCTTTAAAGGGTTACCAAATGATTTAAGGATATTTGTAAGTGTAGAATCTGGAGACAACTTTAAATACATGGTTTAGTTTCCTAGGCTACTATACCATGCAGTGTTTGGTTTAAACAATGTAATTTATTAGCTTATGGTTTTGAAGCTAAAAAAAGTCCAAATCAGGGCACAATCAAGGTGAAGCTTTTTTCCAGAAAACTTGGTCATGCTGGGTCAGGCTGCCACAATTATTTGTCCATAGTTTGTCTCATGGCAAGGCACTTGGCAAGGTCTCCTGGTCTCTCCCTTATCTTCCAAATTTGTTGATGTCCAACTTCTGGCTGCTATCCCTCTGGTTTTCTCTCTCTCTGCCTAAATTTCATTTCATTTATAAAGGATTCCAATAATAGGATTAAGACCCATCCTGACTGATTTGGGCTACACCTTAACTGAAGTAACCTTATCAAAAAGTCCTACTTACAATGGTTTCACACTGACAGCAATAGATTAAATTTAAGAACCTGTTTTTCTGTGCTACATATAACTTCAAACCACCATAATACACAATTTAACCGAATAATGTTTACAATTTTAATACATACTTTAACCCTTACTTTTTTTGCCACTCATTCTACTAAGCACTACAAAATCCTATAAAATAAATGTTATTACCATCCTCATTTATATATAACAAAACTGTGTTAGAGAGTGTTTAAGTACATACTTCATGCAAGTGCCATAAGTGAGATTTTTGCCCTGCACAAATTTAAGCATGATTATTAATGATAATTGTTATAATCACATGGGAAACTATCGTATGAAAAATTCCAATGAGCTGAATTTAACACATAATGATAATGCTATTATATAACTTAATATGCTATAGCAATTGATACCAAAAATATTTCAATAATTGGTGTTTTGAATTAAAATTAACTGAAAAATTAACTAACCAGATTTTTTAAATAAATGAATCATAAAAGTTACAGATCTCCACTCTAAAATTAATGAGTATGTAAAATTGCCCTTTGCATCTATGTGTTTTAATATGGAAATTGTTTAAATTTCATTGATTTATTTTACAATTAAAACTATTTAAAAATTATTAAACCACAGGGTCTCTTTGATAAGCACAGCAAAATATATCTATGACAAAATTTTAAACAGCAGTTTTTCTGCATTTGAGAGATACACATCTGATGACATTACTTCATTTTGTTTAGCATTTGTAACTTTTTATCTCGATTCCCCATCCCCAGAAGTTCTTAATGAGTTTAAGATGCACATTTTACAGTTATGTCTTACCACCTGCTCACAAAAGCCATGTGAGTTGACAACTGTTCACATGCAGATGTTACTAAAAGATATTTTAAGGTTTAAAGGAGAAAGAAGAGAAAAATTTTGGTTTATTTCAATTTTACAAAACTGGTACTGATTTATTTTCAATTTTAGGTGATGTTTAATTAATCAAAGTAAAATAAAATATTTTCAGAAGTGAAAAAATCATGATAGGATTACAATTGATCTGAAAAAATCAAAGGATCAACTGAAAAATAGAAGTTGTTTTAAAAAAAATAGTGTGTTAAAAAAATACTAAAATCAATAGCATTTCAGTATGTTAAATATAGGTTAAATGTTTGCAGATACTAAAATCCTCAGCCAGAAGGGAGCATTTGGAGGATAATGTCTCTGTGAATGAGGATTACATCACTTCTTCTGGAAGCACAACTGGATCTATTTAAGTATACACAGTTATACAGAGAGAGATACAGTCATGAGTTCAATTACATTACCCCAAAAGACATGCTCAAGTCCTAACCCCTGGTCCTATTAATATGAATTTGTTTGCAAATAAAATCTTTGAAGATTTTATTACTTAAGATGAGGTCAAATTGAGTTAGGATAGGCCCTAGTCCAATATGACTGGTGTTCTTATAAGAGGAAATTTGGACATAGAGAGAAAGCCAGCTATGTGACAGAGGCAGAGATGAAGTTATGAAACCCCAAGACAAGGAATTTCATGAATGGCTGGCCACCCACCAGAAGACAGGGAAGGGACATAGAATGGCTTCTCCCCTTTCACAGGAAGCATGACTCTGCTAACACCTTGATTTCAGGCTTCCAGCCTCCAGAACTGTAAGATAATAAACATCTGTTTTTGAGGCCAACTAGTTTGTGTTACTTTGTTATAGCAGCCCTGAAAAACTGAGAATACACATAGACATGCACACATACATGTACACTCACATGAATATACATGTATATCACCTAGGTCAGAACTAGTCCATCAGTCTCAGTGTTGCAGAAAAAAAAAAATTGACTGCTCAGTTCAGTATGATATGGTATTCTGATTTATGGCCACCATCCTTGTGGGTCACTTTCAGCTTCCCCAGGCTAAAACATTTAGGTTATATGCTTTCCATATCTTTGAGATAAAGAAGGAGCACTTGCAGGAAATCTTCAAAAGTATTGTTCAGCGGCTCTTTGGCTGGTTCTGTCATCCATCCTGGCTATTTGTCTTTGTTTAATAACAATGTTCAGTACAAAAATGGTGTCTCTTTTAGTGGTTTATATGAAACAACATAGGACACCATAAAGAGGAGCCGAATGCAAGCAGTTTATTTATTATAAATAATTTAGTGAAAATATTTATAGCAAGTTCCTTTTGTTCACACATGGATAATATGAATAATATTTATGCTATAAATAGAGAAAGATAGTAAGAGGAAAAAAGAGAAAGAATGATTGCTGAAATCTTTTTTTTCTATTTCCTAAAAATTATTAATTAAAAAAGAGTGATGAAAAAGATGGTGATTCTTCATTTTATGAGTGATGATCCTCCATCTAGCGTATTTTTAGTCAGCAAAACATGTTTTCAATTAAGAAGTTCTACTCACAAATTTATATGTGCATTTGTGCATTCATTTATGTGAGTTAAATTAATTTATCCAAAGATAATTTAACTTTTTCCCCTTCTTTACCAAAAATGATTCATCTGAATGAAGCACTCAACATCAGGCCATAGAAGATAAATGTATGAATAAATAAATACAGAAAAACATACCCATTTAGAAAGGCAAGCATGTTTGATAGTTCCCATCACCTAACTCTCTAACAATTTCTAATATTCCAAAGGAAGAAGATTCTCACCATTGGGACATTGTTTCTTCCAGAGCATAACCTCGCTTCAACCCATATTTAATTGTTCTTTGTTCCTGATTGGTTGACTTGTTCATTGTGGGAGACAATAAGTATATATTTAGACCTCAAAACTTGAACTATTCTGTCTTAGTTAGCCAGGGGTGCTATGCAATCCTGGAAAGCTGGTTGGGGTTGGTTTAAACAGCAGAAATGTATTGTCTTATGGGTTGGAGGTTGGAAATCCAAAATCAAGGTATATACAGGCCCTAACTTCTCCACAAAGTCTGCAACGTTCAGATAATACATGGTGATCTGACTCCTTGGTCTTTTCCTGTGGCTTTTCTACATCTGTGTCCAATTTCCTTTGCTGATATGGACTTCAGCCATATTGGATAAAGGCCCACTGTCATTCAGTTTAACCACACCTGAACTAAGAACATCTTCAAAGGTCCTACTTAGAAATGGCTTTACATCCACAGGACTAGAACATGTCATTGTGATGGACATTATTCATTCCCCAACAGTTATCAAATGAGCACTGCTAACCTTTTGAATAGATATAAGGCCTTTTATTAGATTTCTTTCTAGCACAAGGTTAATCTATCACTGTACAATATTTTCCAAGTTTGTGAAAGTCAAATTTGAATTTTTACTTTTCATACTCCTAAGTATTTCATCTAATTTAGTATATACATTTTGGAAACAGATTATTTTTCTTGTCATATATATTTAATAACAATTTATCATGAATTCCTTATAAATTTCAATACAAAATAATTTCCTGTTTAAATTCTCAAGAGAAAATATCCTAAATTTTCTAAGGAGAGGGAGGTCATAAAAGTATTCAACATTGAAAAATGTCCGCTCTCTCCCTTTCCTCTTCTGATGTAATGTAGATAATTAAAGAATATTTGCCAAGTAAATTATGTAACACACACACACACACACACACACACACACACACACACACACACACTTTCAAAATGTATACCAAGGTAATTTTTTACTCTGAGCCAGAAATAGAAAACTGGAAGATTTTTTTTTTAATCTAAAAATTATTTCTTATCTTCCCTCCATCTCTTCCTCTCTTTCTCTCTTTTTCTCAATCTCTTTGTCTCCCCCACCCCCCCCCGCAACACACACATCACACACACACCATTTTTCTTAGGCATGACATTTGAAAACTAATTGAGTTCCAGTATAACAGATGGTATAATTGCTGCAAGGTTTAACTACTACTTTATCCTTTTTCTTCTTTCTTATATTTTCTTTTCTAATTTTGTGATTATGTGGATTGAGTGTAGTGAAAAAATGAACTGTAATCAAACTGGTTTAGCATATCTTTAAAGGAAGTATCTTAAAATTGTCCTTTTCACAAAAAACAAAATTGCTTATATGGAATCCTACTTTGAGAACTTTCTTTAAATGGAAACAACACATTTCAAACATTTTGCAGATTTTTTGATCCTTTCTTTCCTCCTACTCATTTATTTTTCATATTCTTACACTCATATTCTTGAAAAAGTTATTCAAAAGTAAATTTTAATTTTTCTCTATTTTAAACTAACTGTGGCACAAACTGATATTGTGACAGTGTGCATAACATAGCATAAGAATAATGTCTTAAATATTAATGTTAGACACATTTTAAAAAAATCAGCTTTCTTGATGTTTTAGTGAAACATTTCATTATGTGTTAGTATTAATTTAAGGGTTATTTGCATCTGCATCCTTAAATTTAAGTAAAATTAGATATTACTTTACTCAATTAACTTTAGTATAAAATAAAGATATAATAAATTACTAAGAAATAAAATCATTTATGAAAGTATATTCTGTAGAATCACTAGTTCTGAGGATTATTCATACATTCTAATTTATAGATAAAAGATCTTCTTTAAAGCTGACATAAGAAATGGTCTTTTAAGCAAAATTAAACTTCTGTAACTCCTCAAAGTATATTTTTTGCCAATATTGATTATGAATAACAGAGAGGAAATCACACTGAAATTTTCACAAACTAATGTGTTTTGTCAGAATAATAAAATGAAGATATGTTTTAAAAATTACCATTAATAAATGAAGATATAGATAAAAATAAAAATGCAAAAAAGTATAAAAATATATTATTGTATGCCTCAAACCATAGTAAGTTTCATACAGTTACAAAACAAATTTGGTATTTTATGTGCCCCCAGATAAGCTGTTATCCTTAAGAAAGTCAAAGACACATTCTTAACAATCTTTAGTTACTACAACAGAATATATAGTGAAGTGTTAATCTTTTCGAATAGGCAATTAGTGAAAAAGCAGCAAATAATGTGCTAATTATATGTGTCTAAAGTGTTAATGAGAAGATCACAGTGTGGCACAACTACTTGTGATTTTACAGAAAAGAAAAAGAAAGCCAGCTGAGAAAGCAAATGACTTAGTAATTGGCATTAAAGAAAATCAAAGGTCGCATTTTAAAGTGACAGTGATTTAGTTGCTAAAAATATTGAAAGATTTAAAATTAAAGAAAGAATTGGAGTAAAAATTACCCTACATGCAAAGAAATCCTTACAGCATAAATATTCTCCTTTTTAAAAAAGTTCAGTATACTTAATAACAAGAGTGTAACAATTTTGAAGAAAATGTACAAATACAACACAAGATGATGTCACAAAAAAAAAAACATATCATTTAATATTTCAAGTTTGGAAATTTTTTTTCTCTGTCAACTTTTCCACTTTCCACCACTCCTCTGTGGATGATTAATGCTTCCTTGATTCAGCAAATTAACTCATTCCAGTATATATTTATATCTCTAAATACCACAGAAATATGCAACATTGGCTTTGCAATGAATTTTTTTTTCATTTGTTCATAAAATGATTTAATATTCAATTCATCAGGAGCCTATGCCGTTCTTAAACTTTTCTGCCCCTGCTAATATAGGTTTGAACTATGGAAAACAAAAAGAAAAATGACAGTAATAAAAGGAGAAAAATAAAATCCACACTCATAATTGACGATTTTTAACCCAGCTCTCTCAGTAGCTGATGTAACAAGCAGAAAAAACATATTAATGATATATACTATTTTTAATGTAATGATTAAGCAAGTTACCTAGTGTACATTTACAACAGTATTTGCAAAACTTAAAGGAAAATAATCCTTCACTTATTAAAATTGACTAATTTAATAATATGGTAGACTATGGGGGAAAAAACAAGTTGATATCATGCACAGCATATCCACTTACCATAGTGAATTTAAATGAGAAATAAATAAAATGATAACTGTAAGCCACCAAATTTTTCAAATTAAAAAGATATTTAAATAATTCAAATAAGAAAATTCAGGGCACAATAGAAAAAAAACAGACGAAAATGACAGTAAAATGCAATATATTAAATTTTTAGGAAATAGATACAGGAGTTATTTTTAAAAGACGCATATTAGTAATGTGAAAAGGTTGAAAATCCATTTTCTGAGTTTCCATTTCAAGAACATAGAAAAATAAACTCAAATGAAACCCTAAGATTCCTAAGGGCAGACATTTTTTACAAAAAGAAAATTCCAATACCTAATAAAGGATTTCTACATAGTTAATGGTTTGTTCTTTGAAAATATTAATAAAATTGATAAAACACTAGCTAAAAATTCTAAGTAAGAAAAAAAAAAAGTAGAACCACTTACTAAATTCAGGAATAAAATGAGTTTAACACTTCATATTCTATTCTCATTGAAAAGATCATAAAGATATTGTGCCAGTTTGGATGTATTATGTCCCCCAAAACGCGGTGTTCTTTGATGCAATCTTTTGGGGGCAAATATATTAGTGTTGATTAGTTTGGAATTCTTTGATTGAGTGTTTCTATGGAAATGTGACTCAATCAATAGTGAGTGAAACCTTTGATTGGATAATTTCCATGGAGGTGTTACCCGGCCCATTCAGGGTGGGTGTTAATTGGATGACTGGAATCATATTAAGGGGTTCACAGACAGAAGGATATACAAAATAACAGCTCAACTTTACCCCCTTCTTACCATCTCTTATCAGCAAAGCCATTCAAAGTTGACATCCTCTCATACCCTATACTACTACAATAACAAATTAAGTGATCTTCTGTCTTCCATTTTTGCCTGATCCAAGTTAATTTTCTGCAATGCAGCAGATAATCTCCTGAAAATGTAGATCAGATCAGATCACTTGCCTGCTAATTATAATTCCCCAATAAATTCCCATAGAAGACATTTCATTGCAAACATCTTCCCACACTATAAATGGTCCTATAGCAGCTGGTTCCATCTCTTTCTCCTGTCTAATTCCACAACTTTCTCTCTAATATCCTCAGCCACATGAAACTTTGTTCTACATCCTCAATATACTGTGCTGATTTCTATCACAGAATATTTTTTTCCTATATGAAACTGCACTTTCTCCAGATTTCCATATTGCTACTTCTTTTTCATCATTGCTCAGTTTAAGTGACACTCTTTGGGCACTTTCTTTATTTGTTCTTACCATTACCTTGATTTAATTACTTTATAGAATTTATACTTAAACGAAATTATATAAAAAGAGTTTATTTTTATGTATTCATGAAATTGATCACTTATTCAGTCTTTTCTCAACTGTATTCAGTGTGTTTAGAAAGAGCTAGGCACATAGATAGTTGATCATTTACAAAGAGTTCCTAAATTATTTCAAGTATCATTTAGGTTAGGTTACAGGGGGTTAAAAATAAACACTCCCAGAAGCAAAGTATCAAGAAATAGCAAGGGTTGAATTTTCACTTTTGCCACATGCCTATTTAGACTGTGCCTTTCATCTCCTCACTGCAGGGACCCAAGCTGTTGCCACACCTGCAGCCACCAGTTTGACATTTTTTTTGTCACCATGGCAGAAGGAAAGAGCTCTCAGTAGGGTTTTTCCATTGGTATCTAATTGCTCCACTCTGTCAGTGACTCACAGCACTGCCTCTCACAATTAATTGGCCATAACTAGTCAGATGGCCCTTCCAAATGTGATGTAGTAAATGGTAAAGTATCACGCCATAGGAAGGCAGAGAGCTGAATATATTTGACACAATAATTATTGCAACTCATAATAGATAATTGAGAGAAGTTAATTACTTCAGCCACAGCCCCAATTAGAGATATAATGTATAAGAAAGATATCCAAACTATTCAGCAAATGTACCTTAGATAATATGCTGGCAATACAGAAGTGGGTTAGATAGAATCAATATACAGTGACTTTGTTAATATTTCTTATATTTTATATTCCTTCAGGCAAATAGATATTTTTTTGTCATAATCTGCTGGTAATTGAAGCAGAAAGGGGCTGGGGAGTAGAACAAGGAGTTACTGCTCTGACTTTTAATCCTGCAGGTTTAGATGTATTTTTGATTAGCCTAGTCTATTCTTGTCTCTCTTACCCAATGTTGTACAGTCAGGGAAAGGCCATAGAGTAACTGTTATGATGTGATGCTTTGAAAGCAGCTTCAAGACCTATATCTGTCATCATTATCATGTTCAGAAAAGCAGTACTGTTATTGTATTGCTCCCCTGATTGGCACAAAAGTGGCAATCAGTTGTCGATCACCTCATTTGGGCAAATTAATTATTATGTCCCTTTAGGAAAATGACATGTTTGTTTTGTATTCTCTTCTTTACAATCTGCTATTTGCCATTGGTTAAAGATTAAGAAAATGTCTACCTTTATGGAAATAAGTACCCATTATTTTATATTTTAATAGGTCTAATTTTATGAGAAGGTTAAATATAAGGCAGATAAACAAAGGAAATCTTTGAGGTTGAGTTCTTTTGGAGAACTTTCCTAATTATAATACTGCTGCCAATCAATGCTCATTTGAATGGCATTAAATTAATCCAGATTGCAGTGGTAATTAAGTCCCTTGTCAGTACCTATTGAGACTACAGAAACTTTACCTTCCTACAATAAACAAAGTATAATGAGGTCAGGAAACATCAGCATTGAAACTAAAACAGAGAGTGAACATGCACTGAAAAAGCTGGAAATTAACCCTAGCTAATATTTTCAACTGACTATAAATAATTTAAGATTATATAATTTATTTTAGAGATATCTCTTTCAAACAAATATAATGGTATTTGATCTGCATCAAGTCACTTATTTATAGAGGAAGAGATACCTGGTCTTCAGTAGTACAAGGCAGAACTTAGTGACACTTAATTGCTTTATGAAATGTCCATCTTGGCTATGGAATAGACATTTGAAATCCCCAACTGTTACTCATAATAAAGCATAATTTGCGTCCTAAATTGCTTTTTTACTTACTTCTTCATTTTGTTAAAATATTAAATATTTTAACAGCTGCTCAGAGATGTTAGCGATTTTGTTCTAGTGATATTACTCATATCACTACTACCCAAATTTTGAGATTTACCGATTCTTAATATTTTGCTCCATCTGTTCTCTCTCTCTGTGTAATCTACATCTATCTATCCATCATTATCTTCTAAACTTTTTGAAAATAGGTTGCACACATGCTTCTTTATCACTTAATGTGTCCATGTATATTTCATAAGAACATGGATATTCACTTTTTTCCTGATCCCTTCAATGAGATTATGTCATATATTTGTAACACAGATTCTATTGTCATAGTCTACATTTCATCCAGAAATCCTCCTAACTCTTGGCTTATTTTTTTTAAATTTGAATACATCAAGTTTCCTTCTTTGTGTCATAGAGTTCTGTGGGTTTTGAGAAATGCATCACATCATGTATCCACACTGCAGTGCCATATGTTTAGTTGTACACCCTTAAATGTCCCATTTGCTTCTGCTAGTCAAAATTACCCCTTTATCAAACTGACAACTTCTTACCCATTTTCCACCTCAATTATATTTCTTATGCCAATATGTGGTATAAATGGAATCAAACAATATTTAGCCTTTTAAGTATTTTTCACATGAAAAATGCATTTGAAATTCATCCACTTTTTGTGAATTAATACCTCATTAATTCATATATTGAATAGTATTCCATTGTATGGATGAACCACAGTCTGGGGATTCATTATGTAATCTTGGTTGCTTCTAGTTTTTGGCAGTTATGAATATCTTACTATAAACATCCATGTGGATGTAAGGTTTTTTAAAGAAAACTTTATTAGAATAGTTGTAGGTTTACAGAAACATCATGCAGGAAGTACAGTTCTCACCCTCTCACATGCATAAACTATTCGCTATTATTAATATTTTGAATTACTATGCTGTCTTTGTTAGTATTCATGAAACAATATTATTATAATTATGCAATTAAATTTAGCACATTGTTTACAATGTGTTGTACAATTCCAAGGTTGTGAGTCTGCATATATATAATTTTAAATTTCCCTTTTTTTCCCATTTAAAATCTTCAATTTAGTGGTGTTAATTACATATAAAAGTTTATGCCTCCACCCCCATCATCCATCCACTGACAAAACTTCTCCATCACCCAACTTTTCCAATGGAAACACCATAGCAGTTAAATGTTAACTCTGTGATGCCATCCCAATGACCCTGGTAAACTGTACTCTTGTTTTTTTTTACTTAATGACTATGCTTAATTTGCTTTTGTGATATATATTAGATCATACAGTATTTGTCCCTTTGTGTCTGTCATATTTAACTCAACTTGATGTCTTCAAGATTCATTCATGTTGTAACTTGCTTCAGAATTTCATTCCTTTTAACAGCTGAATATTCCACTGTAGGTATATGCTGCATTCCATTTGTCCAAGCTGTTGATGGACATTTGGATTGCTTCTACCTTTTGACAATTATGAATAATGCCAGTATGAATATTGGTGTGCAAATGTCTGTTTGAGTCCCTGTTTTTAATTCTTTGGGGTATACAAATAGAAGTGAGTTTAGTGGGTCATATGGAAATTCTATACTTAAACTGCTGAAAATTTGCCAAATTATTTTCCACAATGGCTCCACCATTTTATATTCCCAACAGTTTATAAGTGATCCTATTTCTCCATATCTTTGCCAGCACTTGCTGTCTTATATTTTTTAATAGTAGCCATTTTACTGGATGTGAGATGGTATTTCATTATATTTTTGATTTTCATTTCCCTGATGTCTAATGACTTTGAGTAATGTTAGTTTGTTCTGTATCTTAATGGGAATGCATTCATATTCTCATTTTAAGCATGGTGTTAACTGTATGTTTTTCTTCATTTATACCTTTTTAAAAACATTAATGGATTATTTTTCTTTTCCTAGATTGGAGTGTTTATTTTTATCATGAATGATGTTGAATTATAGTGAATGTTTTCTCTGCATCTAATGATAAGATCTTATATGTATTTTTTTCTTATTTAGTCTGTTAATATTTTGAATTATATTGATTGATTTATGTATACTGAAGTAACCTTGCATGCTTGGGATGAATCCCATTTGTTCTTGATCTATTATCTTTTTATACAATGATGGATTTAATTTGCCAATAATGTGGTAAGGATTACTATGTCTATGTTTATGACAGATAATGATTTGTAGTTTTTGTTTTTGTTTGTTTTTTTTTTTGTTGTTGTTCTTTTTTTCCTTTAATGCCTTTGTCTGGTTCAATGTTAGGGTAATGCTGATCTCATAAAAAGAGTTAGAAAGTTTTCCTTCTTTTTCTGTTTTCTAGGAAACATTGTATAGTGTAAGTATAATTTCTTTCTCAAATGTTCAGTAGAATTTGCTACCAAAACCATCTGTGTCTAACGTTTCCTTTTTCAGATGGTTTTTAACTAATTCCTTGCCTTTAAAGATATATGGCTATTCATATGATATATTTCTCTGGGACTAAGTTTTAGTAATTTGTGTTTCAAGTAATTTCTCAATTTCATCTTAGTTGTCAAATCTGTGGGCATAGAATTATTCAGTGTTTCTTTTCTTTATTTTTAATGCCCATGGGTCAGTTGAGAGGATTTGTCTTTCATCTCTATTATTGGGAAATTGCATTTGTGTATTGGTCAGTGTAGCTAGTTATGTCCCAATTTTATTAATATTTTTTAAAAAGCTTTTGTTTTAATTTATTTTTCTTAGTTGTTTTTATGTTTGCTGTGTCACTGTTTTCTGGTCTAATCTTTATTCTTTTCTTTCTTCTGCTTCCTTTCATTTTAATTTACCTTACTGTGAATAGGTTAAGGTGGAACTTCAGTTACTGATTTTGGGTCTTTCTTCTTTTATAACATATGTATTAAATGCCATGCATTTCCTTGCAATCCACAAATTTTGATATCTTTTTTTATTTGAAAATATTTTTCAATTTCTCCTGAGACTTCCTGTTTGACCCATGGGTAATTCAGAAGTATGCTGCTTTATTTCCAAATATTTTGGTATCTTCCAGAAATATTTGTTATTCATTTCTAGTTTAATTCTGTCATGCCTGATCACATACTTTGTATGTTTTCTATTCTTGTATATTTCTAAAACTATTTTATAACCAAGGATTTGATCTCCTTTGCTGAATGTTCCATGTGCACAGGGTTTATGAACTTTTTCTGTGAAGGACCACATAATAAATATTTCTGATTTTGTGTGCCATACAGTCTCTGTGACCACTTCTCAATTTTACCCTTTTAGCATGAATACAGCCATAGAAAATACATGACTAATGGATGTGGTTGTATGCAAAAACCCCCTATTGTTTTTACAAAACTAGTGGAGGTCCAGATTTGTTATGTAGGATGTAGTTTGTAGATCCTTATTTTAGACCATTCATATTTTAAGTGATTATTGATATGGTTGGATTAAAAGTTAGCATCTTGCTAATTCTTTTCTGTTTGTTACATTTGTTTTGTGTTTCAGTTTGTGTAATTTCTATTGAACTTTACAAGTTCACTTACTTTTTTCCTGGGCTATATGAATTAATTGATATGATTGTTGAAGGCATTCTTTATCGCCATTGCTATACATTTGTTTTCCATGATTTCCATTTGATCTATTTTCATAATTTTTATCTCTGTATTGAAATTGTCTCTTTGCTCTTGGACCCACAGACCTTTTCATTATCAATTTTACTTTATTAATCATGGTCATTATAATTCCCCAAATGAAATTTCCAATGTTTTGCTCATATATGAATCTGATTCTGATGACTGCTTTGGCTCTTCAGACTATTCTTAATTTTTTGAATGCTTCATATTTTTGTTGTTGAAAGGTGGATGTGTTTTGAAGACTATAAATATCGAGGTTTATATCGTTAGGGATAAACATGCTTCTTCTTTTTCTAGACATTTAGTTTGGGGTGTTATACTAATGTATACCAGAATTCAGGTGGGTTTGTAGTTGCTCCTGGTTGACTGAAGTTTCTCTATTTGGATTTTGGAATTTTCTTTGCCCTAGTCCCTGGAGGGAATTTGTTTCCTGCAGGTGAATTACGCCTTTCTTAGTTTTACTAGGTGCTTCTTGGCATGGTAAGGGGTTCAGGTATGGTATGCATTTTCTGATGTTTTGACTAAGCCTCAGTGGTAGGCAGTCCCTATGAAACTGATCCTCAGGGGTGTGGCTTCACAAGTGTTCTACCCCTGGTCTAAATATCATGCTGTGTCTAGCATAAATATCTGCCCCTCCCCCAGGGCCTCTTTCTCTCTCTCTCTTATCTCTTTCCCTCTGTTCCGCTCATTTTTAAGGTAGGTTTCTGCCTTTAACTTCAGACTACAGTTTTGTTGCTTTCCTTCCTGCAGAAAAGTCTTTTGCTGTTTAGGAGAGGTAGGAGAATTGGATCTAGGTAGATTCCTAGGTGGCTGACTTTTTACCCCTACTTCTGTTGTAGGTTTTTACCAGAGTCCTGGCTAAAGTTTTTGTTCTTCTCTCCCCTGCAGGTTAAAGGTTTGTTATATGTGGGAAATACGGAAGTTGTAATGGGGCAGATTTTGGCAAAATCTGTTCCTCTATACCAGATAGCACCTAGGAGGAAACTTTTTCAAGATTCTCAACGATCCTCTCTGCAAACTGCTATTGGGATTTCTTGAGGATAAACTCCTAGAAGAGGTTGTGAACTGTCTATGACTGCAGCTCCCGGGAGCATCACACCATCATGATAGCCCATACTCAGCCACCAGCAATTCATTCAAACTTGCTATTGGAATCTTTTTACCAGGCTACATGGTGTTAAACTTTGTCTCAGATAAGTATGTGTTTGGGTCCTGTTTCTCCCTGCAGGCACTTGTCTCTAGATTTCTTGTTAGTTGTTTGTTGATTGCCCTACAATCTCTGTTCTCTCTTAGGCTCAAGAAGAGTCATTAATTTTCCGTTCATCCAGATTTTCCTTAATTATAAGAACAACACTATTTTAACTATTATGTCTTCAAGGGAAAACTGAAAGTCTTCTTAATTCACATTTTGAATATATATTTTCAATCTTTATTTCATAAAATCTATGATTGTTTTGGGATTGAGCTACTTACATTTCAAAAATGATTTTATTAACATATAATTTATATTAAAATACCACTTTTTAGCTGTACAATAAGTGAGTTGGCAAATGAATACAACTTTACAGACACCCCTCCACAATATCAAGATATAGATTATCTCTATTACCATAAAATGTTACCTTATGCTTATTTGCAGTCAATCACCAGCACCAAAGCAGCCTCAGGCAACTACTGAACTGCTTTCTGCTACAAAAGGTTAGTGTTTCCTATTCTAGAATTGCATTTACATGGAATTATACCATACGCATTCCCTTAGGATTTGCTTCTTCATCAGACATTTTTCTTTTTATATTCATGTAAATTGTTGCAATTATCAGAGGTTTGAACCTTTGTTGTCACTGCATAGTATTCTATTGCATGGATAGATCACCATTTCCTTATCCATCACATGTTGATGGACATGTGGGCTGTTTCCAATATTTGGTTATTAATAAACTATTATTAATTAATATCTATGTACAGGTTTTTATGTGGGTATCACCTTTTTATTTTTCTTGAGTGAATACACTAGAGAGTTAATACTAGGTCAAATGTTAAGTATATTATTAAGTTTACAAAAAACTGCCAGACTGTTTTCCAAAGTGATTGTACCATTCTAAACTCCCATCAGCAATGTGTCAGTTGTAAAACATACTGACCCTCTCTTGGAATTCTAAGAATTTTTAATATTAGTCATTCTAATAGGAGTATAGAGGCATTTTTTGTGGTATTAATTTGTATTCCATAGATAACTGATAAGCATCAGTTCATTGATTACTGTTCATTTATATCATCTTTAGTAAAGTGTCTGTTCAAGTATTTAACTTTACTTTTTGTCTTCTATTCATTGAGTTATAAATGAAAGCATAAAAAATGTGATTTACATGGTGATCTTGACCTTAAATCCCAGAATTTCAGATCTTTAAATATGTTTCTTGCATTTGCAGGAAAGCTCACTAATATATACACACAGACACACACACACACATATATATGCTTACAGATATATCTAGGATTAAAATTTATAATAAAATTTATTTTAATTTTTATTAGGGGGTGTTTTTTGAATGATATTTTAATTGAAAATGCTTTATATTCCATATTACCTATTTAAATACATCATCTCTAGAACTTGTTCATTGTTTTTTTATAATACTATGAAGGTCTCATTTGCCTTGTGAATGGCAAAAACATTTAGCATATTTGCCATCAGTATAGGTAATTTTGTGAAAAACCACAGGGAAGCAATTATAGGACTTGTTTTAGTTTCCTAGTTGCTAAACTAAAAACCATACAATGGATTGGCTTGAAAACAAGAATATATTTTCTCACAGTTTCAGAGACTAGAAGGCTTGCTTCTTCCCAGGGTTAATATCTTCTGGCTGGTCAGCATTTTTCAGGGTTTCTTAGCTTTTCTCTTACATGACAATGCACATGGTGGTATCTTCTTACTCTATGGGTTCTGTTGACCTCCAGCTTCTAGCTGTTCCCTGTGGCTTCTCTCCTGTGACTTTCTGTATATGGTCTCCAGTAGTAGGATAAAAACCCATCCTGACTTAGTTGGACCATACCTTAACTGAAGTAACCTCATCAAAAGGCCCTACTTACAACGGATTCACAATCACAGTAATGGATTAAGATTAAAACGGTGTTTTTCTGGTGGTATGTTACTCCAAGCCATCACAGAAATCATCACTTAAAATACAGAATTCCAATGAAACAATACTGTTTATGGGCATAAGGATAGTTGTCATAGGAATCAGTAGGACTGATACTGGTATTCTAATAACTGCTATACCCTGGCAAATGGTAAAACTGCTTCTTCTGTTCAAACTGGAGTCATATTATGCAAAAAGAATTCTATAAATAAAATGATTTGAAGGCATTTAAGAATTACCAAGAAAATCTGTATCTTTGTCCCAAAGCAATATGCTATTGAAATAAAATGGGTTTTATTTCCACAACAAAATCTGGTTATCTGCTCAAAATTAATCTGGATATCTGCTCAAAATAAATCTGGATATCTGCTTAAAATAAACTAGGGGTTTCAGTTTGCTAAAGCTGCCAAAATGCAATATTTTGGCTTTTTCAATGGGGATTTATTAAGTTACAAGTTACAATTCTAAGGTCATGAAAATATCCATATTAAGGCACCAACAAAAGGATACCTTCTCTGAGGAAAGGCTGCTGGCACCTGGCATTCTGTTGTCACATGGGAAGGCACATGGTCACATATGCTGGTCCATAGAGATGGGCTGGGACACATCTTCATGGACGTGACATAATCAAAAGGTCCCACCCACAATAGGTCTGCACCCACATGAATGGAATAAAACAACATGGCCTTTCCTGGGGTACATAACAGCTCCAAACTACCACACTAGGCTTATTCATTTAAAATATGCCATATGACAATTTTCAGATGGAATATAATTTGGTTATTCACATCTGGTCCTTTGCCCCTATTTCTGGACATAACTCCTTTCTTATGTTTTATGTACTTTATTCAAGATACTCATAATTTAATGCAGAATAACACAAAGTAAAGTAATATTAAAACATTTGACCACCTGTGCCACAGTGAATTTGAAATTTAAAAAAAAACAGCATTTAAAATTATGAGACAGGGAAATTCCAGAGCAAATATTTTCTTAGAAAACTTTCTTTTTTAAAAAGTAAAATGAGTTCCTATACAAAGTATGCAACAAAGTCACTGAAGAGAATAATGGCAGAAATTAATCCCCATATTCTTCAGCTTGCTTCTTGCAATTTAAGGAGATAGACTAAAATATATACTTATTTTCAAAAGAATATATGTGCTTTCTCTGTTAGAGTGTCTTTTGACATTTCCCTGTCTTGGTTAATGGTGTCACTATTCTTAAAATTATTCACAGATCTAACTTTGAGTGATTATTTTTTGGAGCATCCCCCTGAATAACCATCCCTATATAGTCAGCTACAATATACCTAAATTTATAAACTGAAAGCTCATCATTTTTGCCTTATCTGTCTCTCTTGTCTAAAATAGTCTTACTCTGTCAAATCTTTATGTAAAAATACCATAGGCAATTGAAAATGTAAGTTTAATGCACAGAATAGAGAACAAGCTTGGCTAGTGGAGAAAAGAAGTCATCAAGAAAGAAGAAGAGAATTGTAAAGGCATTGTCATTTATAAAGACTGGATGCTGTACAGATCCCTTAGGGGAGATTGTAATATGTATCAGAAAACACCAATGGACTCGGAGCATTAAAGAGCAATCAATAAGTACACCCCAAAAAAGAATAAACTAGAATATAATTGCAATTGTATATATTTATCTATAAATATAGCATTATATATAAATATAGAAGTTACCAATAAATATCATTAAAATAAATTAAAAAGCTGAAAGCAATGTCTGTCAATATACATATAGGATAAATTATGTGCTTCATAAGCAAACTGATGAATGTTACATTGTTTGTTCATGATTAAGGTGGTGGTTTGAAACTGTTATGTACCCCAGAAAAGGCCATATTCTTTTAATCCATTCCTGTGGGTGCAGACCTATTGTTGGGTAGGACCTTTTGATTAGGTTATTTCAATTGAGATGTGACCCACGTCATTCAGGGTGTGTTTTGATCCTCTTGCTGGAGTCCTTTGTAAGAGGATAAAACACATACAAAAGCTAAGAGATGAATTTAGGAGAAGCTCATAGAGAAAAGCCCCTGAGAACTTAGGAGAGGAACCATAGAAGTTCAGAGAGGAAACCACTGGAACCAGAAACTGAAAGTAACAAAACCTGGGAGTGAAGGACCAGCAGACATCACCATGTGCCTTCCCATGTGACAGAGGTGTCCTGGATGCCAGCAGCCTGTCTCAGAGTCCAGTATCATCCTGTTGATGCCTTGAGTTGAACACTGTCATGGTCTAAGAACTGTAAATCATAAGTTAATACATCCCCATTGTAAAGGACAACCCATTTCTGATAAATTGCATTCTGGCAGCTTTAGCAAATCAAACAACATATAAACTTCATAGTTAAAATATCAAAGTACAAAAAAATTAAGAATGCCAATATAATAAATGAACATTAAATACAATAAAATTTTAAAGGTTCTCTGAAACCCAATGATAATTCTGCAATTTAAAGGACAACTGATCATATTCTTTTTAAATGAAAAACATTAACAGTCTGTTTCTAGGTCTCTATTCATTTTGTCATATTTAAAACATAGATTAAAATAACTGTTTATGTTCTGTGAGTACAGTGAATTATGCGGGGATTAGGACCCATAACTCTAAATCTTTGTGAAAATTACCCGAGTGGGCTTGAATGAAGCGCCATGGAAGAATTATATTAATATAATCTTTTTATAAAATAGTTTGAAATGCAGGCTGCCAGGGTAATGGGTGAGTCATTGGGTTAGACTCTGTTGGAAGTTTAGGAGATTCTTCAAAACAGGGACCTGTATTGAGGCAGGTTAGACATAGGAAAAACATCTTGCTGACTCTGAGGTGCCTTTGGACTCCGTGTAGGAAGGGGGTGGGGGACATTTGGTGAGGTCAGGTTCTTGAAACCTGAGGAGGTTGAACAAAGTAGCATACATTGTTCAACCATGCAGCATGGACCAATCACAATAACCCATTCACAATCCTTAATTTGAATATTTATTCAGCCTATCACAATAGCTTACTTACAAACCTTAATTTACATTTTTATTAACCAATCACAAGAATGTATAGACAACCAATCACAATAGCCTACTTACAATACTTAATATGAATGCTTAATAACCAATCACAATATACCAATATCTCTAACCCCATCTCTCTTTGTGTGATTTAATAAAAAAACATTTGCCGAACAACCTAGCAGCATCTCTCCCTTGAGTACATACTCACCCCTTGAGTGTGTACTTTCTTTCTGTCTTCAATAAACTTTTCTCACTTGCTTATACCTGCTTGTCTCATCCTTGAATCCCTTCTTGCAATGTGATGGCAAGCCTGTAAGGAAGCTCCAGTAACACCTTCCTTGGGAATAGGGAACTCGGGTAACAGTATTACAAAATAAAAATACATTTCATCCTTACATGTAAACATACAGAAAACAGAATGTAATATTTAAGTTGCGAAAGAAACCAGGAAGAAGGAAGTAATTTTATTTAATTTTACTCACATTTGTTTCTCCTCTTGGAATTGTAAAGTTGGCATGCATCACGCTATGGCATGCACTGTGCAGACAAACATGGCCTTTTTGGAGCTGCAAGAACCTTCAGTTGTGAGCTGTAATAGTAGGAGTTCTGACAGTTTGACGAACTGTTGCTAAACTACCAAGTTGTTCAACACGTCAGGATATTTTCTTTAACATGTTGCTCCTCACCTTCTCTTTGCCAATTCACCCCACTTCACCATCAAACAACTTACTTTAGACTAATTCAAGAAATCATTTAAAGACTAACATAAGTTTTCATTCATCATTCCATTATCTACAAATATGTCCTAAGCATGCTATAGTATATTTATTTAGGATTCATGCATACTATTTTGGTATGCATTCCTATTTGAATTAAACCCCCGATCACTATTGAAATGTAAAAATATTTAGGCAAATGTTCTGAAAAGAAAAAATGGTAGCTGTTTAATTTGGGATTCCTCACAGTATTTTTATGCTTTTATAGAATGTTTTTTCTCAAGCTTGATGACATATTAGAATAATTAGTGCAGTTTGTAAAATCCTGATACCCAGGCCACACTTAAGGTGTTAGTATTTTGTAAATCTGCCTTAGTGATTCTAATATGCAACTTTGATGAAGCAATAGCCTAGATATTATAATGCTAAGGTGTATAGGTCTTGCTGGAAGCTAATATGCTGAAAAATTTTTAATGGTAAAATAATCCATATGTCCATATATTGGAATTTATTTTAAAGTATTTATGTTTTGCAATAAATATTTATGCTTAAGATATGACTAAGGAATAAGTGACAAATAGACTACTGTTATATTTGGAAATAAGACTTGCTGGAATTTATTATTTTGAAATTATTTGGTGAAAATATTTTTTCTGAATATCAACAAAGTTCTATATAGATTTCTCTAAAACCACTACTCAACTTTTAAATATATATAATATAGAACTATATACACATTGATGTAAACATATATACATATATATACTAATACTATAAATTCTACTATCGTATCTATTAAATACTTTTAGTAAAGGCCATCATATTTGGGGATGATTTTATTTTCATCACCATTACTAGTTGTATGCTTTCTTACTTTCTACTAAAAGTTGTTAACATTTCTGCAAAAATGTACATTTCTTCCAGTATTTATACAGGTAATTTGGTCTTCATCCATTAAATTTGAGATTTGCCACTTGCCATGATATCAGCAAGATGGAAAGAATAAAATTATGGCTATTAAGACTTAAAGCAAGATGGAAGGAATAAAATTATGGCTATTAAGACTTATAGCTCTGATACTACAAATTGCACTTATTATCCTAGTTTGCTTGGGCAAATTCATAAGAACATTGAACTTAGAAATGGGAGCTCTTTGAATGAAGCTCATTTGAAATGTCATTGCTAATCTCTCTCTGTGTCAGTCCTCATCAAGTGTGACCTTCGTGATTGCCTATTACAGCTTGACATAAATGCAGTGCTATCACCCCAGTGCTGCAATTGACCTTTAACCACAACATAGTCATGATCCCTTTTAGTGATCTAATAATTTGGTGACACAAATATCATTCATTTGTTTCAAAAATAATTGCCAACACTTTTTATCATGTATTCCTTTAAAATAGGATGAACAAGAATGGATAGTGAGCCTTGGATTTCATTCAAATGACACTATTGAACTCTATTGCATACTTCCTTGGATTTCATTCAAATGACACTATTGAACTCTATTGCATACTTCTTTTAAAATAAATTACATTTGATTTTCATTTTTGCATGTGGGGGGGAGAATAGGGAGGCATTTGAGGGTCTCTGATTATATCTTAATAATAATTAATTGTTTGTTTTTACAGTGAATTCAGAAAATTTTACATAAAAGAGCATAAAATGGTAGATAAAGCATTAAAACCCTGAGGCTAGCTATACAACGTGAGTTATTTAGATTAAAATTAATTTAAAAATGTTAAACATGTATACATGCATTCTGTTAAAGCTATTTATAAATTCAGAGACAATCAGCTTAATTGTTCAGGTTCATTCATACCATTAGCATTACGTATAAAGTTTACCTTAGGAACTCTACTTTACTCCTATCAAATAATTACTCTCAATTATACATTTCAATATGAGGATTTTCTTCCATGGGTTTTACTTCAATCTTCCTATTAGATCTTGAGAAAATTATTGATTATAACATAATTAGAATATAAAGCATAGTTTATGGTCCAAAATTTATAACCAGAAAGGTATTAGCTATTGCAGAGTGGCACTATAATTATTTTAGCAGCTTTTGATATATTTGCTCTAACTATAGACTCATTTGATTTAGTTGAAGTCAATCTAACAAGACCTATTAGGGTATCATTTCAAAGATAGTCTCAATATTGAGAAGAAAACATGGAAGAAAAGAAGGCTCCCCAGGTAAAAGTGTTTTAAACAAACGAATTAACAAAAACCTATAGGTTAAGTGTTTCTCAGCTAGTGAGAAAAGGAGTGAATATAAATTCAACAATGAAAAGGAAAGTTAAACCTAACTCAAGATTGATAAGCTATTGTCCAGATAGACAGACATATTTTAACAAAATCTGTTTATATCAGGGAAACGTGGATTAGTGAATGGTTTTCACAATGGCAATGAATTTGCTTGTCTCAGCATTATTCAATCAATCACTATGAGGTAAGTTTAACAATTAAGATAATATTCATATTGGGATTCTGATTTTTATCTTCCTACAAGCAAGTTTATTGTTTTATGGTATATAGCATATCATTTTATATTTTCTTATAGTTTAGGATAAAATAATTTAAATATTATGAAGCTAGAAAAAGTCATTTCTTTCAAGTGATATTTAAGTAACAAATCTGAAAAATTCATGTGAATTTTTTGCTATGAGAAAAATGTGTACAGCTATTGATATACTTTTGCATGTCTTTTTGTTGGTGGGGTATTTCACTATATAATTAGAGCTGCAATGTTAAGGATATATTCAGACATATTTTGAAGTAGGAAATAGATTCTTGTCTTAAACTGTATTGAGCTGTGAGAAAAAAAGTATAAAAGATTTTGATACTTTCATTTTATAATCATGTTTTTCTTAATGAATATCAGAATAATTTAAAAGGGCACTAGCTGTAGTAAAATAAAGTATCTGGCAAAGCTGTATGTTACTTATGTAACATAAACTTATAAAAATACCCCGTTCATTATAAACACAAAATTGAAAATGTTTTATGTAAGACATATTAAAAAAACATATATTTTATATTTCCTTTATGTAATGTGGTTGTATTCGTTTCCTAACTGCTGAAACAAATACTCTATAGTGCATTGGATTAAACAATGGAAATTTATTGACTTTTGGTTTTGAGGCTAGGAGAAGTCCAAAATAGAAGTCTCAGCAAGGCATTGCTTTCTCCCCAAAGACTGTGGCATTCTGGGGCTTGCTTCAGTAGGTAATTGGCTCTTTGCTTTTTCTTTATGTGGCAATGCACCTGGCAGTTATCTTCTTCCCCTTCTGGGTTCTGTTGATTTCCAGCTTCTGACTGCTCTCTGTGGCTTCTATTCCATGTCCAATTTCCTTGGCTTATGAGGACTTCAGCTATATTGGATTAAGGCCCACACTCGTTCAGTTAGGGCACACACTAATAACATCTTCTAAAGTCCTATTTACAAATGTGTTCACACCCACAGGACCAGGGTTGAGACCTGATCATGGGGTCTGAATCATGTTCATTCTCCAACGGTGGTGCATCAAGTCTACTAATTAGTTTTTAAACAAATGTTAATTATGCAGAACATGAAATGATCTTATATACTATTTGCAAAGTTAAGGGGAAACTTGTGCTTCCATTTTCACTATTTAGTACATTAATTCTTCTATATTCACCTGATAACTTACACTACAGGGTTTAGTTATTTGTTTTCCCCTTTTTCAGTTGTATTTACAGACTATGATTTTTTTCAGGAGAAAATGGTACTGAAAATAACTGGCACAAAAAATAAACCAGATGATCAATCAGCGGATTCTTCATGTGCCTCTTTAAGATGAGAATAATAGTGTCTCATCACAGGACTATTTTTAACATTGCATGGGATGATGACTGTAACTTTAAAACAGAATGCAAATATTAGCATTTTTATTCCTTTGCATGAGATTAATTTTATAGAGAAGGGAGGATAGAGTCCAAAAGAAACAAGATCTAGGTTATATTCAGAGATGGGACTCAAGATGTTTGGGTATAGAAAATTGTCTATTACTTTTGGGAAGATATTTTCCTGCTATATGTTTTCAGAAGTTTCTCTTTAGCACTATACCAACATGCTGCAATTGAAAGAGATTATCTGGAGGGTGTCTCAGACATTCTTGTAAATTGTTATTAGTGAACATCCTTTGAGGAATTGAGAATGAGACAGTTGGTTCCCAGAATGCCAAGGGTTGGGTTCTGATGGTGGGATAAAAGGATAACAATTTTTCAGTGACAATCATAGGATCTGGAAAGAAACTTCCAGGTTAAAAAAAATAGATATAAAATATGTTTACTTGTATTTTGAGAATCCTAACCCACCACAAAAATTACTTTTCCATTCTATTTTGGAAAATAATAGTAGTTTGGTAAGGAAATAATAAAATTGCAGTACTGATTTGGGAAACACAATTTTTCCCCAATCAATTAATGAGACTTTCATCATTTATTTGTCTGATGACAGGACTGTTCACATATTTCAAAGTGACCATAATTATAGGCATTACAGATATGGATACATGACATCTGGCTGTCAGGTAAATGCCCATGAAATCAATCTTCCATGCCTTTGTTAAATCATTTGTGCTAGTTACCACTTTATAAAATTATAATTTCTATGTTCACCTTTGTTTTAATAAAATAGAAACACTCCCTGAAGAATTGTTAACTCTCAATTTTAAAGCCAATGCTTGATGTTCAAGCTATATGACAGATAAAAAAGCTTCTATTTCTCCTCTCTATTGTAGGTACTTTTCTATATCAACAATATTTAAATCATTAGGGGAAAAAGGAAAAGCAATCAAAAGGAACCTCTGAAGTTTAGTAAGAAAGAGAATGACTCTCTATCTGGAAATGTGTGATTTAAAAACTCAGAGTCTGAGAGGTAGTTCTACAAAATTCCTTCCTTATAGAATTTGGTGTGAAAAGTTCTATGTAAAGAGTGCTTAGAAAAGTGCTTGGCATATAGTAAGTGCTTTACGATTTTTAGCTATTATTACATCCATGCACTGATGATGGAAACTCACAGTTGTTTTATTCAGAGGATTTCAGAAACAAATGTTTTCTCATACTGTAGGTCACAACTCACTGGAAGTTCACAATTCATTAGCAGATCACAAAGGCTATTTAGTGATTTGCAACCTCTACATAAAAAAAAAAAAAAAACATGAAATGGAATAGTCTGTAATTGAACAAAATGGAAAATATCAGTGTATGTTACACCAATAAAGGTGAGGTATTGTTTCTTAAATCTTTTCTTTTGGATTATCTCTTTATATATCTACATCTGTCTATATCTATATCACATCTATTTGTATCATAGACAGCCATGAAATACATGATTGCCATGTAAAATGTGTTTCTTACTATGGTCAAATATGGATAAAATCCACAAATCTAGAGTACAATATCCAAGGAGTTAATATAAAAAATGTTTAGTGTTTGTCGCTGCCTAAGAGGGCCATGCCAGTCCAAAGGCCAAAGAAGACAGTGAGCATTTTCTGATACATGAACTTTTATTCAGGGGTTACTTACAGGGTGAGAAGTCATGGAGAGATCATGACAGCTCTCTCAGGCTGGGCAGACATGGCGTTCACAGGGAAGACAACCGAGCAATGCAAAAAGAGTAGAAAGCCTTTTATAAGGGTTTAAGACAAAGGCCTTTCTAAGGGTGGGGGGAGCATAGATGCAGGAATAGGTCATTTTGACCTGGGGGTGGTGCAGGAAAGACTAGAATATCTCTTGAACAATTACATTTTACTCTTTTTGTGAGACTAAGAGCCTCTCACTTCCTGCCTGCTTGCATAAAGTTACATTTTAAGGTCAATTTACCCTTTTTTTCCTTTACTGGTTTAGAAGACAATAGGTTAAACATTTAGCTACCTGGGTCATGCAGACTGCTGTGCACCAAAGATCTGCAGGCCTGTTTTGCTCAGGCCCCGGGTTGCCACAGTGTTCTTCCTGAAAATTTGATCTACTTAAATGAAGGCTTCTAATTTTATTATGCAAAGCTTTTTTTATTTCTAATTAATTGATAAGTATAAATATCAAGAAAAAAGGAAGAAAATCAAAGACACTTTTTACATATTTCTTTGTTGCTGTATTTTCAAAAGTACTAATTAAATATTGAGAGAGAGTAGTGCAGAAATAAATTGTTTTTCTCCAGATTCTGCTAAATTGGAATTAGATTTCTGCCTGGTTATTCAAATTCACAATACACTTCAACAATGTTTGAATTTTCCAGGGAAATTTTCTAAAATTACAGGAACACTCTATTTTTTTTCACATGACCTTTCAGCAAACCTACAACTTCTCTAATTATAAATAATAATAATTAAAAAAAATTATGATAAAATTGAAAGCAACCAGACATAAAGTACTACACATTGTATGATTCCACTTATATAAAATGCAAATATAAGTAAATCTGTAGAGACAGGAATACATTATTAATTATGTAGGGCTGGGGAAGGATAGATTGACAGGTGACTGCTAAGGGGTATGTGCTTTTTCTTTTCAAACTAATTAAAATGTTCCAATATTGATTATGGTAATGAATGCACAATGTGAATACATAAAAAGCCATTGATTGTATACTCTGGATGGATTGTATGGAATGTGAAAATATCTCAGTAAAACTGCTTTAAGAAAATTGGCAGCAAAGTATGCAGGAAAAACTAAAAATAAAAAAAGCTATTTCATTGATAACATGATTTTGGAAGACATGGGCCTTGATTTTATATATCAACTTTATTTTTGGTAGGGATAAATTTTCCTTTCAATTTTCTTCTATAAATTGAATTATTGGTCTCTAAAATATGTGCAGAAAAGAAAGAAAAAAACAATTATTTAATTAATTGACATTGTAAAGTATCTAATCAAGTTTGAAAGAAAAAGATATAATGCAGGGAAAATAAGTTCATAGATTATTTTTGTATGCAAATCACATATGATACACTAAATCTTCATTGTTCATATGAAAGAGAAATGTTTATTAATCAAAAGGAGAGACAAAAGAATCAATAGACTAAATTTAAATAGTTGTATGTAACTTGAAATCTCATTAAAGTGTTTTTTGTGGTTATTTAATTGTACCAACTCACTATGTCATTTGAAAACTATTATTTTAATTACATTATTTCCATGTTATATATCTAGAAGTCATCAGAGAAAATCAGCAGCATGAAATTATCTTGTAATTTTTTTTAGAAAAAGAGGTTTTTATTGAAATTGTTTTAAAATACCAAAGTCTATATAAGAACATTCATAATTATACAAGTAAGAGATAACTACTCAATATTATGTAATATGCTCATACATTTTAATGTCTCTGTATGTAATGAAATATTTTAATAAATTGGTTACAATCTAGAAATTAATGTTCAAATCCTCTAAAGTTTTGGGTGAAAATATAACACAAACAGAAAAGGCCCTAAAAGTGTACAATTCAGTGAATTTTCAAAAGATCAACACATTCATGAAGTGAAACCCCAGGTCAAGAAAGGGATCCCCAGCAGCATTTTGGTACATTCATGCTGTCTTCCAAGCATAACTCCCAACATTCTGTGATGGTTATCCCGATACGTGTGAGTGTGAGTGTGTGTGTAATTTGGGGTTAATTATTATTATTGTAACCACTAAAAATAGAAATAGTACTATCCCAGCAGCCCTAGAAATCCCTCATTTTTTCCTATCACAGTCACAGCCAGCTCCCTCCCTCCCAAAATAACCACGACTTGGACCCTTTGAATTATCACTTTGTATTCTTTCTTTATGATTTTTATCATCCAAGTGAGCATTCCTAGATTGACAATCAAACTTGCCAATTCTTTTAAACTTGATATGTCTTAAGTTTATAGTACGGTTATCTTAATGTGGTTCAACTTGCTCCTCTGCCGTCTAGATTTTCTGCAAATTGGTAAATGCATCCACAGAAGTGATCACACTCTGGCAACTTGGTGGTGTGTTTTCCATCAGAGGGCACAAAATGTCTGTTGTCCATTCTTTTTCACTTTTAGCTGCCATTGATGCTAAATGCTTAGAATCATTAATTCATGGGGATGCAATATGGCAATATTCTAATCCCATCATTTTGTTTTCATTTATTAGAATGAACAATGTTGAAAGGAGATATTTCTTTCATTTAATATTTTCTGGCACTCTAGTACAGTTTATATGGGTAAGTCAAGGATTGACTTTCTTTATATTTACCTAGTTTTCAAGGTAAGTAATGTTTACCCTCTCATTCTCAAAAGATGATAAGTTTTGCTTTTTTTAAAAATCATTAACTAATGGATTAAAAGTATTTTGGAAGTTCAAACTGTGTCTCCTGTGATAAATGAAAACCTATAAAGTTGTCTCCTGAGTCCTTTTGAAATCATCTTAGATACATTTCTGTCTCTTTGATGTCAAATATTCTGGGCTAATCTTTTGCATTACTTGCCCAAACCTCGAACCAGATGTTTCTCTAGGAGGCCCGGTTTGGTTTTCATAGGAAAGGATGTGTTAAGACCACAGACCACATTAAGGGTGATAAAATGCTCTTTGCTAGCCATTGTTTCCAAAAGTATTTAGTGTACCAAGCTAAGGAAAGTTATATATTATATAAATCAAATACAATATTTATATATTTTATTCCTGTATATTTTTGCATTTCAGTTTCAGGTCTCAGTTAAGTCTTCTACAATACATCTATCTTCTGCCTCCACAATGAAAATTCTGGTTCTCATGGATACTAAGGATGATAGAATTAAAATATCCCATAATTTCTCATTTAATTTACACCACTGAAAATAAAGTTTTAATTTTGTTTTAACTTCTGAGATGACACTGTATTAAAAGCACTTCTAAAGTTACAAATATTGCTTTTGATTTTAATATTTTCTTGTTTCAGTGTATTCTTTTCTATTACTATAAGACAGTATAAATTATATAAATATTCCATTATTTTATGCTATTGTTTTTCTTTCAATATGAAATATTGCAGTAAACAATTTTGATATTTAATATATGTATATTTTAAAATTTATACTTGCATTACTAAACACAAGCAACTATGGAATTTCTGTTGGGATTGAACAAAAACATAATTTTAAAGCAATGATAAATAGCTAGGTATAAATTGAACCATAGTAGATCCCCAATGGCAAATATTGAATTATTCTGAAGAATAGAGGCAAGAAAACACAACATAATCAAGTTACTCTCAGAATCAAACTTAATAATAGATTTTATTTAGTTTATGATTTTATCATTTTGATAGAAGATAACAAATATGTTTTTATCTTCAAATCTAAAATGACATATTAAAATGTTAATTGTTAAATGTCAATCAAAGAAACTTGAATCAAATCATGTTTCTATTTCAGATTGTTGAAAAATTTCACTTGTATGTTTCATTAGTTATTATAAATAGAAGGATTATTTTGCCATGTTTTCCATGAGTTTTATTTGGAATGATATCTATTTCTTAAATTTATCTTAAAGCTGTTAATGATTAATTTATGCTTTGGGTTTCAGATGGCATAACCCAAGGAAGAACTTCAGAAAATATTGACATTGCTTTAAGCTGTTAATCAGTGGAATCAGCAAAACTGCTTTGTTGACCTAATTAAATATTGCAACTGTGCCTACATAGTGGAGGATTGGCAGAAGACAGATATTTTTTCCATTTCTAATTACTATAATATCACTATATAGTTCTTATGCTATGTTCCCAAAGAAACTATGACCATATGAAACTACATTACTCTAATAGGCTTGCCACAAATTGATAAGTTATTGGGCAAAATGAATCCATGGAAAAATGAATACAATTTTTTTTATTAGATTCAGAAGAGGAAGATGGGTGAAAATAAAGATATAGAAAGAGGAAAAAAACATGAATTAAGATAGTACTAAAAAGCAAAAGGGGGAGCAAGATAGTCTTCCAGGTTACAGAATACAACACGAAATAATGGAAAAATGTACCAGAAAGGGAATTCAGTATTCCATGTTGTTATCAATATGTGTTTGTTTGAAATATTTGATCGGTTTACTTTTTGGAATATGTGATCTGTATTTTTTAAAGAAATTTTGAAAATTATTATATTCCCCTAATTTCAAACATCGATTTTAAATAAAATTATATTTATAATCATAATCAAAAGTTGCAAATAAGAACATCTGAGTGCAGAAGTTTTCAACACATGAGATTTTAATAGTTTAAAAAATTGTTAGCCATTACCCTGTGTTTATAGGTATACTACAGATTGTGACAGACACACACACACACAAACACACACATATAAACCCATATTACCATAGAACTTCAACTATGTCATGATGTAAATAAGTGGATCTCTTAGTATATTTTGAGATTGTATTGATTTCCTGGCTTTTTGTCCTGATATTGAGGCATGTTAGAATCTTTTGAGGTACTCTCAAACTTCAGAATCAGTGAACATTTAGTGAGATGCTACTGGTCTCCCAAGAATTGGAGAAGTTATCCAAGGACCACTTTCTAAAAAATATGATCTGGTAATCAGATCAGAGAACTCTGAGCACTAGGAAGCAGAGAGTGATGAAATTCCATTGAAGTTGAATGACATTGGTATCATGGTCTCTATATATTAAGGCTTGGGTGATTGATTGGAAAGGTAGGAAACTATCTCTTTACAGAAAATGAATTGGAACTTTATAGGCACAAATAAAATATCAAAATCCAAAGGAAAATTTTACTATTTAAGTCTCACGAGATTTGTGCAGATAAATATCAAGAAACAACTAGTAATCAAAGGTCACCAAGGAAATACAAAGAAAGCCATCATGAGTGAGAATCTGCATATACAAGTATATATAACATACAGATGGCTAAGGATGCCAGATGTCTGATTTATCTGATACCAAATATGAACTGTTTCATATGAAATTTTAAAGAAGCAATTATACAATCAACCAGATAAACAAAAAATATCTCTTTGAATGAAAGGAGAGATTGTAATTTAAAAAAAGGGAACTTTGAGAATTCTGCTGCTGGGCAACATGGAGCAATAGGACTGGATTTACTTTCACATCTTAAGCACACAGGACCCATACAAATGTAGAAAAAATAATAAGCCAATACATTCAGACATTAGACAATAGGCAGCACAGGGCTATGATCCCTGAGAAAGAAAACAAATAAGATAAATTCAAAATTCAATGATTTACTGCCAGGAGGAAGTATCCAAGTCCCAAAGCAGGAGAAAAACAAAACAAAACAAAACATAACATAACAAAAAACAAACAAATAAAAAAATTGGCAGTCTCAATGATATTCAAGACAGATATTGGAATCTGTGGAGGCCAAGTTATTTAGAATAATAGAGCAAAATAACAGAGAGACTTTTGTTGGAGAGAGAGAGAAAGAGAGGGAGAGAGGGAGGGAGAGAAAGGGGGAGAGAGACAGAGAGAATGCTCTGCGTATTTTCAGAGTTGTCCCCTCAAATCTTTGGTTAACAATGATCTCAGGTGAAATATAGAAAATTACCTAAGGACAATGAAAGGACCATGTAGACAGGAGAACTCCTGAAACACACAGGAATCATAATAGTTCACATTCTGAAGACTAAGAATTCAGAAACTCTGTAATAATGGGAATGGGTATAGTAATTATCAGAAGAATATTTTCTTACTAGAAGGGATATATTAATGCTAGACTAAAGAGTACCCAGGAATCTGCCATTACAAACTTAAAACTAGCTTGAAATGACCCTGTTGACTCCAAGTAACTTAAATGTATGCTATGGGGAAAACACACACACACACACACACACACACATCATTTAAACAAGCACAACAAAGCCAGTAACCATGAACATAAAATTCATAATAGTCAGGACCCAATCCAAAATAGCCAGGCATGCCAGTAAGGATGAAATTATGATTCACATTCATGAAAAAAATGTTAGACTTGACTTAGAGATGAAAATAGCAAAAAAATTGACTTTTTAATAACAATTATAAAAATCACACTTATGTTTGATAATGTAGTGGAAGTATGAACATGATAAGGAGAGAAACAGGAAAAAAAAAACTTCAAAGTAAAATGTTATTAGATACAAATAACAGCACTTTAGATACCACAGAACAAAACGTAAGTGAATTTGAAGATGTAGCACTAAAAGCTAAGTAAAATTAAAACAAAAAATTTAAATCAGTGACATGGGAGACAATATCAACCAGTATCCCCCAGACTGTAGAAAGCAATTCTGTATGTTGTCTCATAGGACACTCGGCCTTACTTTCCTGGAACACAAATCTCTCTGCAGTTTGTTTGTCTCACACAGAATTGTAAGCTCCTTAATGATGGGACTTTACTTTTTTTCCGTTTTATTTGTTGTTATTTGCACATGTTAAGCAATCGATGCATACCCAATGCATGAATGTATCCTAAAATTCTCTTTATTTTTTACTTCCAATTTTTGCATATAAGGAAACTGCTTTAGTCGAATCTATCTATCATCTTCTAAAGATGCACTCCTTCCTTACCCCTTTGTTTTTCATAGATGCAATTCTCTTCATGTAATGCATTCCTTTCCTTCCTTCAGTCGTTTGGACAAAACAAAAACTTCAAGCCTGAATTGAGACTTTATTACTTCATTCTTGATCATTTAATCATCTATTTATAGTGAATTATTTATTTATCCAAATTCTTATAAGTGCAACATATTTATCAGTTATAGTTGAATATTTTGCATTATGATTTACTTTTTTTTGCAACTCCATTTGTTAATATATACATATACATAGAATGTATCTTTCACATATAGCATAGATGACTATATTATTTGCATTTTTGAACTCTGTATTATCTAACAGTGTACCTATGTATCAGACCCAAAACAATCTTGATAAATTATACCAATCTGATTTTGTAATCTTTGAAAATCATAATATTGCCCATGGCCCCTAATGAAAACACAGATTCCTGGGTAAACCGGTGGAAGAAATCAATTTCTCCACAAGAATCTGTTATTTCCAACATATATCCCATATGAATTTGTTGAAGAGACAAGTTTAGGAAATATAGAATTATTTTTTCCCTGCATTGATGGCCAAAATATAGTCATTTAAATACAAAATCTGCTTAAAATTCTAGTCCAGTAATAAGTGTTTCTTCGTCATGTATGAACTCTATTCTGAGTATTATGATGTTTTCAAAATGCATTTGCTCTCAATACATTATATATGATTTCTCTTTTTCTTTTGGTCCACTTATCTGAAAAATATATTACATTATTTCATGTAACAAATGTCTCCAGAATCCAAGATCAGAATTATAATATAATTAATAATATATTTGTATCCATGATGCTACTTTTCAATGTACACAAGAAAACTTGTTAAAGTAAACTCAGATGAACTTTAAATTGATATTTTGGCTAATACAGGCAAGAGGAAAAGTATCTCAAGGCAATTTTCCAATTTTGTTTTGCTCTTTTCTCAATGAAGCAAGCAATCTAAAAACATGAATGTCCAAATGTTCTAAACAGTATCACATGGTAACTTAATATTTTATAGAAAATACTGTTGGAGTTAGTAGGAAGAAAATAATAAAATAAAATTTCTTGTATCTTTTAATTCCTTTAATTACTTTTGTTTCAGTATCTTTCACTGAGAAAATATGACTCTATAAATGAAACATCAGGAGTTAAGAAAAATACCTTTACATTTAATCCAAAATTAATGAAAATTACATCAAAAACAGTATCTATTAAACATTATGCTCAATTAACAAGATATTTTCTTTTATTGATTCACAAAGTTTGATAAAAGCCTGAAACAAAAATAAAGTGATAATATTATATATCTGTGTAGAATAATATTGGTTTCTTTTTACTGTGATTTGCTGCTGAAATGCTTCAGCAGAACTCACGTTAAGTAAACTCCTCTCAGGCTTGAAAGGAGCTTGAATGTCAGTTAAAGCTATTGTGACCTCATCTGTCAAAGTTATATCTCAGTTACATGAAAACTTGCATCTGCATCGGAAATCCATTAACCAGTGACCCCAGCTAACATAGCTAACATAATGGATGGCTGAGTTTCTGTTTGGAACTGGAGTTGTCTTAAACAGCTGACTAAGGAAGCATTTACTAATTGAATGAAACAATAGGTAAGAAAAAGTTGAAATCTTAGAGAAAATAGACAGAAAAGCAAGTGTAAAATTACTTAGCATATGAATTAATTGCACTTTAAATCTCAGAAAATAGAATTTCCTTTTGCAATATATTTGTTTAACTGCTATTTAAAATAAGAGAAATTCTACCAAACTCTTGTGCCATTCTTATGATATGCAAGGCACTGTTCTAAGAGTTTTACAAATATGAACTTGAGTAAACCCCACAAAAAATCCCTGAGGTGGGTACCTGTATCATCTTCATTTTTATGTGTGGAGGAACCGAGGCCCAGAGAGTTCAGTAACTTTACCTAGTCCATACAACTAGCAAGAGAAGGGGCTAAGATTGTTTACAGAAAGACTGAATCCAAAGACTGTTCTTTTAACCAAATAGTACTGTCTTTCAAATCAATCATTAGTAAAGTTTGGTAAAAATAATATTTCATTCAAAATAAAAGAAAAAATTTTCACAGAAATAATCTATAATGTAATATATATTTGCATGTGTGTATATTCAGAGAGTGATATCTAGAAGAGGACAGTGTGTATATGCCTTTTATAGGCATGAATTGAAATTTTAAAGTCTTGAAAATACAAGATACTTCTATAATAAGTTATAATTTGGCAAAGTTTGTGAAACATTAGTAGTAAATTTGGTAGATGAATATTCTAGCACAATTAAAATTAAAATGAGAATGGCAGTGGAATATTTCCAAATGCATTAAAGTGAACAGAGGATTTAAGTGAACTCATAATGCTAAATGAGAGCCTCTGACTATGAATGACAGTATAGGGAACTAGACTGTGGGTTAAGGTCTCTGATTCAGGAATGAGACAGACCTGGTTTTGCATTGCACTCTAGTGGCTTAACTGAAGATTTAGGAAAAGTATTTGCTCTCTGTGCCTGTTTGGATGTATTATGTCCCCCAAACCCATGTTCTTTGATGCAGTCTTGTGTGTGCAGACATACTAGTGTTGATTAAGTTGGAATCTTTGGATTAGATTGTTTCCATGGAGATGTGACCCACCTAACTGTGAGTGACACCTTTGGTTAGTGTGTGACCTCTGATTGAATGTTTCCATAGAGGTGTGGCCCTGTCTATTCAGCGTGGGCCTTGATTAGTTCTCTGGAGTCTTACAAAGGGGCTCACAAACAGAAGAACCAGAAGGCTGCAGCTGAAGGACACATTTTGAAGACAGCCATTGAACGCTGACATTCACATTTTGGAGAACATCATTTTGAAATGCAATCTGGGAGCAAGTAGACGCCAGCCATGTGCCTTCCCAGTTAACAATGGCTTTCTGGATGCCAATGGCCTTTTTTCAGTGAAGGTACCATATTATGGATGCTTTACCCTGGACACTTAATGGCCTTAAGACTGTAACTTTGTAGTCAAACAAACCCCCTTTATGAAAGCCAATCCATTTCTGGTATTTTGCTTAATGGCATCATCAGCAAACCGGAACACTCTCTCTTGGCCTATAATACTAGTGGTATATACCTCATAGAGTGATTTTCATTATTAAATAAAACCAATTTAAAATGCATAACTTAAGTCCTGCAACATGATTAACACCTGATAAACATTAGGCATCACCATGATTGTTAATTATAAGTTGTAATTATTAATCATTCTAATAGACAGCAAATTATGTCAACAATAAAACCATAAAACTTAATAATTAGCAATCTATATTGGTCTGATTCTCCATACAATTTTACATGTTTTTGAATTATAAGTAATTCTATATTTTAACCCACATCTTTTATAGGTATCCAATTTTTTTAAAAGATATTTTGTTTTAGTCAAATCCCCCAAAAAATCTGAACCAACAGTGACAAACCTAGCCATGATACTAGATATCAGCTAAGACGTCAGCAAGTGTTAAGGTGATTTAGAAAGATTTCCTCTTTCTTGGAAAACAGCTTTTTAATACAGATTTCTCGAAGCTCTGCCTGCACATATAAATGGCTTACTCCTAAGTTTCCCTTATAGCACATAATCTTCTATAGATCATTTTAAAAGTATCATAACATTAAATTACATAGCATACATGGACATTTACATTGAGTCCATTTTTCATTGCAATAGTCTTGAAAAACAGGCTGTTTCCCAAAACCCACTGGCCCCAATATTTTTCCCATCAAATAAATAGCCTTTAGTAAATAACTGGCTAAACTCAACTGACATTTTAAATTATGTGTGTCTGTGTCTATCTGTACACATAGATAGGTAAAGGTTGTGTCCCTAATCATTATTACTGAAAATACCAAATGTGGAATTCCTTATTGTCTACAGATAAGGTATAGCAGAGTAGGAGACTATATGCAATGCTTTAGACCACTGATAATATGTTTACATTCTTGTGAATGGTCATTAAAAATTAGTTTGGCAAATTTCATATGAAATACTCTTTGCTGTCACCCATGCTGGAAATGGAGACAATGCCTGAAACAGATTGTTTGTTAGGATTAGAAATTCAAATTCAAACTTAAATATCAGATATGACATGGACATGGTTCTAACATACTGATGGATCTGAACTGTAATTTAAAATTTAAGTATATTTAATTGTATTTTATTCAATACATGAGTTTCTTCTCTCTCTCTGCCCATTGGAAAGAGATATATCCAATGTCAGTCATCTGTTTTGCTAAGACTAATTTATCCTTTAAAGCCCAAGTACAATTTGATTACAGGTTATTTATATCAAATAATGGATTTTTTAAAAATTCCTGTTTAAGACAGGGGTTCAACTGGTATATTCCCACTTGTATTCTCCAACAAGATTTGCCTTTCTGTGTGTCTGTGTCTGTGTGTGTTTGTAGAGAAACAAAGTCACATTGCATTATATTTGGTCACATATAGTACTTATCACTCAAATTTTCTGTAGTTTCTTGATTGTCTCCACTCTTTTTCCTTTTTCATGTTTAAAAGGGAATCTGACACAGTAACAAGCAACCTATTGTTTTTATATAGTTAATCGTATGATTTATAACAGTACTTACTAAGATAATAGAACCTACAGTCTTTAGAATCCCAAAAGGACGCTTTACTGATGAGTGAACATTCAGTGTTGCTACTGAATAAAGTGAGGGGCTAACACTTACATCATATGCAATTCATAACATAATGTAGCCCAGTGATGGATAGGAAAAGCACACTGGTTTTCATTTGAAGACCTTATAACCTCACTTTAATGCAAAGTAGTCCATCATTGAAAAATCAGTGTTTCTTGCATAAATATTTTCTGTTTCTACCATTAATGAAAACTTCATTTGAAGACCAATTTAGTAGTGCAACAGCATAAGTGTATTTAAAATTATTGCCTATGAATTTTACATGTAGTTAGAAGATAATTGTCCTTTAACATTCCCCACGGTTTCCTAAATTTTGCATTATAACTTTACATGCACTTTTATTCTTTTAAGAACCTCTCAGGGCATTATAACTTGAGAACTTTCCATTAAATTATAAATAGTTATGAGATTTTTTAAAATATTGTGAACATTTAAAGAGGTTGGGAATAAAAAGGCAAAAATCCAGAAATCCGAAGCATATACCTGTGTAAGAGGATAAAAAATAAATATTCTAAACATGTACTCTCAAACGAATACACACAAACACAAATGCAACATTGTCAATTGACATGAGAAGTATGTAGATAGTGCTCTGGGTGAAGGGAGAAAACAAAAAATAATGAAAGTGGTTGGGAAGACAGTAAGGAAAAGGAAATAGTTAGGCTTTAACTTTATGTGTGTTTCTGAAGTTTTATCGAGTGTAGAGGGTATTTATAAGGGGAGGAAATTATGTATAAAATTATGAATATGCAGAAAGTGCATATTAATAATTATAGTGTTCAGTATGGAGACATGGTTTTTGGACAGTCTCCAAGGGCAAGTAGGTATTGCATCATAAAGGGTTTTGCATGACATGTTTAAAAAGTTTGGCATTATACCTATAGGCTGTGTGGAAATATTAAAGAAAGGGCATAGTACACATACATATACACACACAAGAATATATTTTTAATTTGCAACTGTAAATGTATTATATAAGCATATTGCTTTAGTTTGCTAAAGCTGACAAAATGCAATATATCAGAAATGGGTTGGCTTTTAAAAACAATGGGGATTTATTAACTTACAATTTACAGTTCTTGGGCCATGCAAAATGTCCAACTCAAGTCATCCACAGGATGATATACGGACTCTGAAGAAAGGCTGAGGGCATCTGGGGTTCCTTTGTCACATGGGAAGACACATGGCCGTCATCTACTGGTCCTTCACTCTTGGATTTCATTGCTTTCCACTACTGGTTCCAGTGGCTTCCTCTCTGAGATTCTGTGAATCCTCTCTTAGCTTCTCTGGTTTTTCTTCTATAAGCATCTCTTAATTTCATCTCTTCATTTCTCTGGGGTTTCTCTGAATTTCATCTGCTGCTTCTTTGTGACTTCTTCTGTGTGTCCTTTATCTTCTTATAAAGGACTCTGGTAAGGGGATTAAGATTGCCTTGAATGAGGTAGGTCACATCTCAATTGAAATAACCTAATCAAAAGGTCCCACCTACAACAGGCCTGCACCTACAGGAATGGATTAAAAGAACATGGCCTTCTGTGGGATACATAACAGCTTTAAACTACCACACATATACATATATTTGTTTCTTAATTTTAAAAGGATAAATATGATAGTGTGAATGATGACTGAAAGTTGGCTGCAGGGAAAATTGTTAGAATGCTACTGAGAGAAACATGGTAGTGCCCTGATTGAAGAGAGTGATTGTGGTGAAAAATACTTGGACACAACTCTGAGAAATATATAGTTGGGAATTCTGTCCAATATTGGTCATTAATTGAGAGGGAGAAATGAGAGAAATATGAAGAAGATTTCCAGCTATTTTGATACATGGCTACTCTCTATCTCCCAATTTTCTTATGTGCTTTCATGTGGTTTTCTGCTTGGTAAAGTTAGTTAAGAAATGGCGACCTATTTTTTGATGATATACTCATGATGCAAATTTAGGGAACATAAAGAATTGCTATATTAAAAATATTTACAGTTATTATTTTGTTTAAAAATTTGGTTTAAGCAAATTGCATCAGAATCATTACATATACATTTATCACTTTTCTTGACACTTGATATTTAAATAATCATTTTGTGTGAAAGTGATTTATTTCTAAGTAACTGTTAGTCTGATTTTTCTTTTCGTCTCTGTGAGAACTTTCGATATAAAATTATATAAGGGGAATACTATTGTTTAGTCAAAGCAATGTCACCATTTAATAGTTATTTAGTCTTAAATGGCAATCAGCTACAGACTGTTTTTTCTTTACCATATCACATAATGTAAAGAAGCAAATCATAACTGAATCAATTTGAGGTAACCAGTGGCATATTCAGTAAATGCTCACATTGTATAATATATGAAATGAACTTTTCCACAGATGATGAGTTTAAAATGAATATTTTGGTACGTAAATTCTCACAAGTAAACCAAAGGAGGTCTAGAATTGTGAAATATAGTGTAAGTGATACCAAAGTTATTTCAAGTTACCTAAAATTAAGTTAAGGAGGAATTCTCCTTACGACTCTTTAAATGTGAGAACAAATCACTTCCTCTGTGAAATTTTCTCATTCAGTCACTCAAGAAACAGAAATAAAGCACCTTCTGTAGGCAGGGCAGGCAGCTATAAGACAGGCAAGCAATAATCTATTGGCATTACTGATTTTGGTCATTTAACAGGGATATAAAGAATTAAAAGATGAAAAGATAATTTTTATACTAAAATGCCATGCAAAAGAACAGTACGTTTCCATCAGAGCATATTACACTTAATGTATTTGGGATGGAAGACAAGGAGACAAAGTAACTCCCACCAAAATTTTGCTGGCCTTCTCCAAGAAGTGGGCTCTAAGTTTTAAATTAATAGGGCAAGGCAGAGCCATTACTAATATTTAAGGACTCCTTTGTTAATTGAAACAGAAATAATATTATCCAAACTTAAGTACATTTTTACGGCTTTATGGAAATCTCACAGAATGGAAAGAAGTTTTGTGATTACCTGGGCCTCAGAAGTGGTGCTGATGACCTTATCTAGCCCTGGGAGTATCTTTTTGGATGACTTATTTCCAATTGTCTCTGCCTCATTTTCTCCCTTGGTCTCTCACCTACAAATAGGCATGTTTTACATGGTGGAGCAACAAATCATTCAACATCTATATATCAATTCTAATGAAGAATTGACTATCATTGAGATTTTATCCACTGCTTGAACTAATCACTTTTGCCAGAAGATTGAATATCCCCATCTGTCAAACCTGGGTCATAAGGGAACAGGAACTAAGTGCACTGATTGAGAAGGTAACAGTGAACTGTTGGGAGAGGAGTAGACTCCAAATGAGAGGAGGAAAGCAAGGTTAAGAAGATAAAAGTAACAAAGGTCTATAGTATGCACTGAAAGCATTTGGGCATGGATGAGCCAATACCAGGTAACAGCAACACCAAAAATAACCTTGATGGGTACATTTATTAGGAGTAAGTTGTAGGACATGGACCTCTTCATAGGTAGGTTACACAGAGAATCATTTTGCATGGGAATCAGTTTACTCACAGAATCATTAGGGATGAGCATCCAGACTCCAGCTTCCATCAAGCACTCCCCAAATCATATTTGCTGCTTCTTTTCATGGAAGAAGGAAACAGCCTTTTGAAATGCGAAAGTGCTATACAGCTACTATCCCCCAAACTGCCTGCCTGTCGCCACCACAATCCACACCCACAGATGTTTTACCTCTCCTCTTGATTACCTTAGGATGAATTCAAGATTCAATTTCTGAGCTGAACTAAAGTGACATCCAACACTCTAGATATAAGGTCATCTATGAATTGCAGTTTTATTACTGTCTTCTATCAGCAGGCCTTTTCTCTCTCTTTTTTTCTTTTTCTTTTTTAAGCAGTCTTCACTTAGAAAATACATAAAAGGAATAGATGCTGAATGAGCCCATCACATAATCTGCCATTTTGGGCAACTTGATTTCCCATTAACAAGATAGCTTTAAAACATAATTTACAGAGTAATTTATCTTTTCTCTCTTCTTTAGAGAAGACTGGTTGCTGTGACCTGCTTTTGCATTTTGTAGATGGTAAAATGGCTTTCAGATTTTCTTTTACACCTTCTGTATTTATGGCTGAGTAACGGAGAGAATTTCTCATCCTCCTTTCTGGCCAAGACAGAGTAATATTAAAAATCACATTCTATATATGGAACCTTATCTTCATCAATGATTCCTCTTCAGTGTGAAAACCACATAGAATAAAATGCTAATGGACATTCTTCTTTAAAATTAATGATCTATTACAAAAATGGCAGGATCATTTCAGAATATTTTTATAAGATGCAGCATAACAAGTATTTGAAGGATTTCCATATGTAAAATATGCTTATGTATTTTTTTCTGCAGAGAAATGGTCTAGAATTTTGATGTAATGGTTTAAGGAGGCCTATTACTACCACAAAGATTTAAAGAGAACTGAAAAATAATATACTTCTTACTGGAAATTCTTCTATATTTAAACAAATCATGAAGATTAATTAGTGATGAAAAATTAATTAATGATGAAAGTATGTTTCCTGTTCACTTTTGCAAATGGAAAAATACATATTTAAATTACAAAAAAAGCATTCATATTGTTATGTTTATTGAGTGTACTTGAAACTTGGTTCAATATGAACAAAAATCACATAAAAGTTATTTGTAAACACAGGTTAGAAAAAAAAGGAATCATAAGGCTTATAGCTTTATTCAACTTATACTTTTAGATTATAAATTTCAAATTTTGCAGATCAAAAGGAGAAGTGTCAATGTCTACATAATCATCATATTTTATGGCAATACTCTGGTCATCCATCCTGCTTCAAAACAACTTGTGAAATGAAAAGGAATTTTACAGATAATTGACTCAGTTTGTATTCAGATACTCAGTGTAAAAAATAATATTGTAATTTGTTATTGATGGCAGTTTCCCCTTCATATATTTACTTTTATTACAATAGAGAGGTATATAAATCAAAATATGTATGAGTATAACCTTAATGCCCATGAATAAAGAAACATGTATAGAAACACATAAAATTTGAAACCAATCTATTTTTTAAATCACTCATCAAATTAGAGTTTCTTTACCCTAAATTCTGAAATCCGATTGTAGAAAAATTGTTACATTCTTCTTTACACCAATATGTAACCAATAAAATTGTGTAATTTCACTTAAAGAAGGTACAAATAGCTTTCTCCATTCTTTAAATATCACCTATAGCTTTTTAGAACATTGACATATAGCCAAGCAATATTTCATATTATCTCAAGTGGTAGTCTTATTTGGATAATCTCATTGACATCTCTTTCTTTTTTTTTAATAGACTACCTTCTGTGCTAGACTTGTCAGACAAACAGGCCTTCCTTTTTCCATGATGTACATGATCAAAATTTTAAAATCTGGCATTTAGTGGGGAATGTTAGTTCAGACATAACTCTACAGTGGTCAGGTGAAATGAAAGAAGCAGCAATTTTGGAAACTGAAATTGGAAAGTCTATAGGAATTTTGAACTTTAAATGTTTTTGTATTACTGAATTTGTATACCCTGTAACCTTTGTCTTATCTGTTTATGTTGCATTTGGAAATATAAAAGATGAGAATATAGTAGGGCATGGAAAATATGGCTGGCAAAATTCTTATGATTTTAACTATGAAATAATCAATAATTTTTACGTAATGTCAATATAACTAATTTTTTGTCTTCTCATAACAATCACTTTTTTTAAATATTAAATATCAGGAAGATAATTTCCTTAATAATTTATTTCAAAATTCTGAATGATAACTATTGTATAATTCAGTATGATTTATATAATTAATGGTTTTTGTTTAATGTTGAATTCAAAGTTTTTCACATTTTATATAATACTTACTGAAAATTAAAATGAAAATGTCATTTTGTTCTGCTTTGGTTGTGATATTCCTAAATTGTGCCTTTTCATTTTCTTAAAAATATTTGAAAACATGATTAACATATACCAAGTGTGCTGGTTTGAATGTATTATGTTCCCCAGAAAAAGTCATATTCTTTGACGCAATCTTGTGGGGCAGACATTTTAGTGCTGATTAGATTAGAATTCTTAGTGTTTCCATGTTGATGTGCCCCACCCAACTGTAGGTGACAACTCTGATGAGATAATTTCCATGGAGGTGTGGCCCTGCCCATTCAGTGTGGGCCTTGATTACTGGAGCAGTATACAAGCTCAGACAGAAGGAGCAAGCTGCTACAGCCAAGAGGGACACTTTGAAGAAAGCCCAGGAGCTGCAGATTGAGAGACAGTTTGATGACAGCTGCTGAAAGCAGACTCTTGCTCCGGAGAAGCTAAGAGAGGACAAATACCCCAAGTGCAACTAAGAGTGACATTTTTGAGGAACTTCAGCCTAGAGAGGAAAGTCCTGGGGAAAAGCCATTTTGAAACCAGAACTTTGGAGCAGATGCCAGCCACGTGACTTCCCAGCTAACAGAGGTTTTCCAGACACCATTGGCCATCCTCCAGTGAAGGTACCTGATTGCTGATGTGTTACTTTGGACACTTTATGGCCTTAAGGCTGTAACTTTTAACCAAATTAACCCCCTTTATAAAAGCCAATCCATTTCTGATATTTTGCATTCTGGCAGCATTAGCAAACTAGAACATCAAGTATATTATATAGTTGCTAGCTTACCAGAAGTTCATGTGTTACCAATTATTTATAGGACAGAGAATCATACATATTCATCCACATAATATGTAGTACAACATTGATAGCCTTAAAGAAATGGATAGCATCCAAATTCTATGAGTAAAACAAAATCCTTTAGACCTACCTAAATCAGAAGCTTTCCATATTTCATATAAAATTATTAGAAAGACCATTAAAATTTTGCTTTTGTATGTATAAAATACCTAAGTATACATCAAACCCAGGTATAAATTCACAAGTGATTACTTGCCTTTTTGATTGAGTAATTCTTATCTTTGTGGTGGATGAATTTGTTGCTGAGGCAGTTATAGGAGGGATCTTTAGAATCTATGACCTGGAGAATCTAAAGACCTGTGGAAAAGTAAAGAAGAAATAGAAATGTAGGATCTGAAAAGGATCTAGGATAATACTGGAAGTTAAATCAGAAAACATAACAAATGTCGAATGTCTGTCATGTTGCCGTCATATTCATGTAGTTTTAACTCGTTTACTCTTTAACACCTACCCTTGAAAACTACTGCCCACTAAATAAGAATCTCACGCAAACTTTTCAGTGAGAACAAGGAGTTATAAAAAGTTATTTAAATTTATTTAAATATTATCTGTGAATACTAGAAAACCCTATGAATTTAATTAAATAAGTTCATTAAATAGATTAAAACATCTCTTTAAAATGAACTTTTAGAATGGTAATGATTCCAATTTGGTATCATAGAATAGAATAGGACAGGACAGAATGATATTGGGGTTGAAGGGAAACCAGAGGATTTTGTGAATCTACCTATGCCTAAAATTGATCAGGACACATGTCTTTACTGGTACATAACCTGTTTAAGAGAATTTTCACTATTATAGTTTGTTCACTGTGGGTTAGCTCATGTTTCATTCAATGGACAGCTACAGTAATAATGACTATAATAATCATTACAATATATTTTCACACTGTGGGTGTCAGATATTGTGTTAGTTATGTTGTCTTTCTTTTCCAAATGCCCTGAAATAAGGGATTATCACATGTAGATTCTGATGTTCAAAAACTCAACCTTTTTTTTTAATTAAATTCAGTTTTTGAAATATATTCACCTACCATGCAATCATCCATGATGCACAATCAACTGTTCACAGCACCATCACATAGTTATGCATTCATCACCACAATCCATCCTTGAACATTTTCCTTAGATCAGAAAGAACCACAATGAGAATAAAAAATAAAAGCAAAAAGGAACACTCAAACCATCCCCCACCATCCCACTCTATTTTTCATTTAGTTTTTGTCCCCATTTTTTCTACTCATCCATCCATACACTAGATAAAGGGAGTGTGATCCACAAGGTTTTCACAATCACACTGTCACCCCTTGCAATTTACGTTGTTATACAATCATCTTCTGGAGTCCAGACTACTGGGTTGGAGTTTGATAGTTTCAGGTATTTACTTCTAGCTATTCCAATACATTAGACCCTAAGAGGTGTTATATATATATAGTGCGTAAGAATGTCCACCAGAGTAACCTCTCGACTCCATTTGAAATCTCTCAGCCACTGAAACTTTATTTCATTTCATTTTGCATCCCCCTTTTGGTCAAGAAGATATTCTCAACCCCATGATGCTGGGTCCAGATTCATCCCCAAGAGTAGTATCTTGTGTTGCCAGGGAGACTTACACCCCTGGGAGTCAGGTCCCACGTAGTGGGGAGGGCGGTGAGTTCACCAGCTGACTTGGCCCGCTTTTTAAATGGAGAAAATGAAACTTAATCTGAATCTGCCTAATCATAACATCTGTACATCTTGTTATACACTGTATTCTAGAGTAAGTCTCTGAAATTGTTTGAGAAAAACTAAGTTTAAAAGTTGCAAATAAATATTCTATTACTCAATATTATGTAGAGGAGTCACAAGACAAAAATAAACTACTAGAGAAAGGAAACAATGTAGTAATTGAAAATGAAGCATAGTGAAAAGTTGATGAAAACTTTGTATCTTGTATATAAAGACACTGTTAATTTTCTGTTTGTCTTGTTAACATTCCACTGATCTCTATCAGTATAAAGACAATTTTAATATCATTTCATTTTAAGCTAATTATTCAACCTCTTTTAGATGTATTTTCATAGGAACAGAAGGGTTTGCATTTAAATGTGGGCAAAGGATTCAGTTTGTGTTAGACTATATTTTCATTCATAAATAAGAATTTTTTCAATATATCTAAGGAAATATTTATTTTCAAATAAATGGCTTTGTAGTGAGGGAAATAATGTCAAATTGCTGTAGGAGAAAAGAGAAACTGTATCAACTATGTTGGTGTATTAGAATCTACATGTAAATAAAAAAATACTTAACCCCCCAGAAAGGAACTATTTTAAAAATCAGGTTTAAATATGCAAATCAAATTGTGTAAGTGTCCATATTTATAAGTACTATCAGATCATTCATAATACTGATGACACAAATAAGAACAATCTTAAAAGTAGCTACTTGTTTTAAAATAGATTTGTTTTAGAAATCTTAGACATATTTATCCATTTATTCTTTTTACTCAGATGTAAGTCACATACAATATCATTCACACATTTAAAGTGTACAATTCAATGGTTTTAAGTATTCTAACAGAGCTATTCAACTATCACCCCACAAAAAATGGGACCCTGTACAGATAAGTAATCCCCCCATATCCCTTCCTTCCCAGACTTAGGGGACTAATCTATTTTCTGTCTCTGTATAGTTTGCATTTGCCTTTTCTGGACATTTCCTATAAGTGGTATTAAACAATACATGTTACTTTATGACTAGCTTATTTAAATTAGCATAATATTTTTCAACGTTCATCCATGTTGTAGTATGTACAGTCATTTTTTGTTATTGAATAATAACAAATTCCATGAGCATACCATATTTTGTATATTCATTTACCTTCCGATGAACATTTTGAGTTGTTGGCACTTTTAGGCTAAAATAAGTAGTGATTTACCATTCATTTACAGGTTTTTGTGTGGGCATAGCATTGCATTTCTCTTGGGTATATTCCAAGGAGTAGAATTTCTGGGCCATATGGTAACTCTATGTTTAACATTTTGAGGAACTGCCAAACTCTGTTCCAAAGTGCCTGGATCATTTTACATTCCCATTAGAAATGTATGAGGTTTCAATTTTTCTATGATCTTGCCAATACTTGCCATAATCTGTCTTTTGATTATACCCATCCTTATGGGTATGAATTGGTATATCATTGTGGTTTTGATTTGTATGTACCCTATGGCTAATGACATGGAGCATCTTTTCATATACTTTAAAGGCCATTTGTACATGCTTTTTGGAAAGATACAGTTTCAAAACTTTGCCCATTTTTCAACTGTTACCTGTCTTTTTATTGCTGAGTCAAAGTACTCTTTCTATAGTATGGATATAAATCCTTTATTAGATGCATGATTTACAAGTATTTTCTTACATTCTGTGAGTTAATTTTTTTGATGGTGGCCTTTGAAGTATGAATTTTGAATAATTTGATAAGGTCCAATTTATCCATTTTTCCTTTTGCCACTTGAGCTTTTGTTACAGTGTCTAAGAAGGCTTTGTCTAATCCAAGTTCACAAAAATTACTTTTAAATTTTCTTCTAAGAGTGACTAAGTTTCACTTCTTTAATTTAGGTATATGACCCACTTTGAGTTCACTTAATTTTTGTAGGTACAGAAGGAGTCCAGATTTATTATGTTTAAAACGAGTTGCTCTAGAAACATTTGCTCAAAAAATACTTGTCTTGGTACCCTAGCCAAAAGTCATTTATTTATTCTACTACAAACATTTATTGGCAATCCCTCAAAAAGTATGGGAACATTCCTAGGATTTGTGTTCTATTTGCAAAACAGTAACTTAAGCAGAACACAATGATTCAATGTGATAACTTTTAAAATGGGAAAATATTTAACATGCAATATTGCATACAAAAACAAATGGAAGAACTGATTCTAAAACTGCCCTTTCAGGTAAGTATAATATTTGTCAGCCTAGTGAAAATTGGGTGGGCAGATGTGGGCATTTCATTCAAGAAAAAAAAATACCACATTCAAAGACATGAATGTGTGACAGAATGTGTCATTTTCAGAAAAGAACAAGGTGATCTGTGTTGCTGGAGATAAATCTGTATTGCTGGAGGGTAAATTTTAAGAAACAGATAAATAAAATTTTATGTATTTGTATGCTATTCTAAGGGACTCAATATCATCCTGTAGAGAATGGGAAAGCACTAAAATCGCTGAGCAGAAATTTGACATGAGATGCATGTCAAGAAAGATCACTCCAAGGTTGGATAAGAGGATTGTAAGCTTGAAGGTGGAGGAATTGTTAAAGTAGGTTTTGCCACACAGGCTGGGAGAAATGAAGAGTTCCAGTGAAAAGGCAGCAGTGAATGTGACACAAATACAGTTTTTCTAGTGTGGTAGATGAATTATGTTCCCCATATAGACATGTTCAAGTACTAACCCTTGGCCCTGTGGGTGTGAATCCATTTGTAAATAGGATTTTCAAAGATTCTATTAAGATAAGGCCAAACTGAATCAGAATGGGCCTTAATCTGGCATGGCTAGAGTCCTTATTAAAAAAAAAAAAAAAAAAAAAGGAAATTCACACAAAGAATTACAAGCCACAGGAGATGACAAAAAGAGACAGATCAGTATGAGACAAACGCAGGAATTGATTGCCAGCAAGCCACCACAAGAATACTACAGACTTCAGAGAGTGTATGGCCCACCAATACCTTAATTTTGGACATCTATACTCCAAACTTGAGATAATACATTCTTGTTGTTTAAGTCAACCACTTTGTGATATTTTGTATGGCAGCCCTGGCAAACTCTGGCATCTAGGCAAGGTTATTAAAACTATGGAACAAATTGAGTTCAGTAAATGGTAGGATATTTAGGTTTCCATGGCTAGAAATGGAATTATACTGTTGTAAAGTTTTTACATTATATGTGAAGTGGCACAATATTGCTATGTACAATATGATCAACTAAGAATGTATAATATGACTTCTAGAAATTAAATTCTAGAAATTTGTAGAAAAACTATAGAAACACACATTTGAAACACACAGACACACAAAACAGCTAATGAAGAGATGGAATGGATTTTTGCAAACTTTTTTGAAAAGCCCAAATAAGACATCGAAGGAGAAACAAATAACAGAGAAAAAATGGTAGAAATAGGAAGCAAATAGGATGAGGGGGAAAAATTAGGAAGGAAATCCTAAGGTGGTAAATATAAACTCAACATCAGTAATTATAAAAAATGCAAAATTAACAGCCAAAGCACTCAAGTTAAAATGTAGATGCTGTCAGAATGGAAAACAAAGCATAAATCAATTAAATATTTACAAGAAGTGCTCTTTATATTTAAAACCACAGAGGAGTTGAAAATAAAAAAAAAAATAAAAAGGGAATGAAATTAAAAAATGAAAAATACCATGCAAATTTTCAATCTGCAAAAGCGAGTATAGCTAGCTTTATATCACACAAAGAATATTATCAGAAATAAAGAGAATAATTTCATAACAATAAAGTATGAATTCATTAAGGGGATACGATGATCCTGACTATTTGAACAGGACTAACAATCCACTTGAGAAAATTAGCACTCATATATCACCACACCTACCAATTTCATGTTGCATATATTTTTTTTTTCTGGTGCCCATGAAACATTCAACAATAAATCTTGAACTGGGTATGAAAAATAAACTGTAAACTTTAAAGGATTAAGTCATACAGTGTTTGTTTCTTGATATCAGTGTAATCAAATTAGAAATTGACAATAAAATACTTTTAAAATGTTTGGAGATTAAAAAACACACTTCCAAATAACCCGTGAGTCCAATGGGAAATCACAAGGGTAGTTAGAAAAAAATTATAAACTCGATGACTGTGAAAACACCACACATCAACATTCTTGGGATGCAGTTAAAATAGCTCTTGAGGGAACTTTATGCCCATAAATGCTTACATTACAAAAGGAAAACTCAAAAGCCATAATGCAAACTTCCACGTTAAGAAGCTATAGAGAGAAGTGGTCATTAAACCCAGATTCAGTTGGAGAAAGGCAATAATAAATATTAGAGTGGAAATTAGCGGAATAAAAAAAAAAAACAACAAAGAAATGCTAGAAAATCAATAATGAAAAATATGTTTTTTCATAATTAGTAAATTACATAAATATATAGTTAGTTAAATCAAGAGAAAATGAGAAACAAAATGTGAAAACAATACCAGGCAGGAAAGAGATTAAGTCACTACAGAAGCTAAATACATTAAAATGATAATAAAAGGATACTAATAACTTTAAGCCAATAACTTTGACAACCTGGATGACAGAAATCACTGAAGAAAAGCTCTATTAATCTAACAAGGGAAGTATAAACTATGAATTATTAAATTAATAATTTAAAGTATTTCCACTAACACAGGTGATGGCTTTCACTTGTGAATTTTGTCAAACAGATTAGGAAAATTTGATACTGATTTTAAACAAAAATTTTCATTAAACAGAGGAGACTATTTCCCAACTCATATAAATGAGCTCAGCATTATCTTGATGCCAATAATTGAAAAAGATATTACAAAAAATGAAAATTACAGGTGAAACTCTCATAAATTTAGTTTTAGAAATTGCCGATATTGAATTGGGAAATTTAATACAGCAATTTTACAAAGAACACCAAGTAAGAATGATCCCAGTCTTGAAAAATTCATTCAAGATTTGAAAACAATCATTGTAATCCACCAAATTGATAGAATAAAAGAACAAAATAATCTCAACAGACATAAAAAATAATATATTTGATTTCATTCAGGATTATAATACTATTCAGGTTGATAATATATTGAATCACTTTTGGTAACAAATATTTCTGTGAATTTGACCAGCCTGTCTTTTACTTCTACTATTGTGCATTTTATCCATCTCCTTTTCTTTTTTCTTGATAATGTCTGTTGGTATTTTGCCAAAATTATTATTCCAAAAAATAAATATTTAGAAAAATTTCCACATTGGCCTTTTTTGTCATTGTCTTCCAAAATAATTACAGTGTGTTCAAATATAATTTTCTAAATGACAGCAAATTTTTAGTATTAATAATTATAGAATAGCATAGTGGTATTTGAATTTTTTGATTATGTAATACATATGTTTTATGTTTTTCACAACTGTAATTTGGCAGCTAAATTTCTCATTTTAATTTACATATTGGTAAGTGATATATAAATTGCATACTAAAATAAATTATATATTTTAAATATAGTTTAATCACTGCATACAGTTATGGTTTTCATTCAATAGATGGAAAATATCTATCATAAATTAATTAACAAAATACTCCTCTTGTCAAAACAAACAACAACTTTCAGTCGGGAAGAGACACTCTAATTTTAATCTCCAGTTTTCATAAACATGTTAATCCACAAACAAGATCTCAATCATGAGTTTTAATTTGGGATAGCTAAATATTGCCTTGTCAAGGCCATTGCTCTGCAATTTTCACATCTCTCCAGTACATTTTTAAATTTCCCTTGTTACTGGATTATTCTTGTATGTAAGCATGCAAACATACTCTTTCTTCTTCTGTTAAAAAAGAAAGAAAAATCTTCCTTTCACTTAATCCATCCCGTTTCCCTTTGCAGCCAGATTTGTTTTAATAATTTTACATGCTAGACTTTCCTTTCCTGCTAGTCACTCAGAAACCCAATCCATTGAGAATATTTCCCCAGTCCTCTGAAGCTGATTTAGTCATAGCTACACTTGACTTCCATATTGATTAAATTCTCTCCAATGTTAAATTCTCATTTTACTTAATCTAGCATAGGATGACAATCCTATGTGTGTGTGTGTTCTTCATTCTATTAATATGGTTTATTGCATTGATTGATTGCCATATGTTGAAACACTTTGGCATTTCTGGGATAAATCCAACTGGGTCATGGTGTACATTTGCAATTGGGTTTACTATGCTATTGAGGATTTTTGCATCTTTATTCGTAAAGGATATTGAGCTGTCCTTCTGATTTCTTGTGATGACTTTGGCTTCTTAAATTCATTCTTAATTTTGTTTTTATGAAGCATCTAATATTTTTTTTTATTCTCGGTATTTTGAAATTCTATAATGCATTCCATGATTGTTAGAATTCTATGTCATCTTGACTAGGCTATATTGCCCAGTTACTTGATAAAATTCTAATCAAGATGTTGCTAAGAGGGTATTTTGTAGATGTGGTAAACATCTGCCATCAATTTACCAAAAGTAAAAGAGATTAACCTCCATAATATGGTTGTGCCCATCCATTCAGTTGAAGGCCTTATGAGCAAAAACGGAGGTTTCTTGGAGAAGAAGCAATTCTGCATCAAGACTAGCATTAACTCATTTCCAAACTGCTGGTTTGCCCTACAAATTTCAGACTTACCAGTCCAGTCCCCAAATCACAAATCGAATAAAGTAATTATTTAAAATAAATCATATATTCTCTTTCTCTGAGGAGCTCTGACAGATACATGCTTTAATGTAAAATTTAATTTTTTTTTTTTTGCATTGGGTAACTTGATCCCTATAATCTAGGAATTCATATTCAACCAAGGTTTTTTTTTTTTTTTTTTTTTTTTTTTTTGGTACATGGTCCCACTCCCACTCATCAGTAAGCTCAGTGAACCAGAGGATGGCAAATGCAGAAAGTACATTCCAAACAACAGACTGGCTGAATAGTTTCAAATTCAGAACATCTCACAGAGGCAAACAGTATACACGGACATCTGCTTTCTTTTTCATTCCAGGACTCCCACCATACGCTGATATAAACAGATTATTAAAAGGGTTGAAGCAACAAGATTATATGATTATATGATTTATTAAACTAACATGAGTAAAATCAGTGAGAGATGTACCAAATTTTCTATATCATAGATCTCAAAAACTATTACCTGTATTTGCATATGTATATAAAATACATAAAGACACTTCTGTTCTTTCTCTAATTACTCAGGAGTCCCTCTCCCTGTATCTCTCTGAAATCATTGTGCTGCTTCCATCTGGAACCTCTTTGCCTTGTATATCCACTTCTTTGTTTAATGTCCTTAAAAATATGGGGAAGGGACATAATCGGACTTCTCAATAAATGTCTTTTGTTAAGCCCTTACCCCAGTGATAAGTTTACTTTGTGGTCTATTTCCATTTAGGCATTTATGATCAAACATATGCAAATAACTAAACTTTCAGTTTCACTTATTTTCCTAGCTCACAGGTTGTATTTCACCAATCTGATATTTTTGATTTTTAAATTATTTCATGTGAGAAGTTTTTTTCTTCTTCAGATTGTTTTTTACTTATTTCTAAATGACTGTTTGCATCTAAACACACACACATACATATGTATATATATATATATGTTTGTTTTTACTTTCTACCCTTTTCTTTTTACTCCCTGATGTAATTTTATAATTTGCTTTTATTTTATTTTCTTTGTTCTCTCTCTAAACACCATAATCATATCCTGGATTTTCCTGAGCTTTCTCCATGTCTCTTTGCTTCTTTCTTTTCTTCTTTTTTTTTTTTTGTTTTTGTTTTTGGTGTTTTATTTCACATTGTGGTATATCTTTCACTTGGTATTCCAACCCTTTAGTTGATTTATGGGCATTGATATTTTTATTCCTTTTCCTGTAAGAACTCATCTACTATTACTTTAGTAGTGTTTTGAGAATTGATAAACAATATGGTGGTAATTTCCATATCTAACTAAATGTCTCATAAAATTTACACTATACAATTCTGATGGACTAGAGATAAATATCTATTGAACATTAAATTGGAAAATGGCAATGGACATTAATGGTCATAAAATGATAGCAATGTGTTTTACTGCATTTCAGTTTAGAATAAGTCATGTGAAAGACAGTAGTTACAATTTCTAAATTAAAAGGACTTTTAAAAATATTATTTCTGCTTTTGTATCTCACAGAACTGGGTAGCAAATACAGAATATTTCAATGAATTACTCGCCACTCAGTGAATGGATTAACAAAGTTTCATCATTGTATTTATTTCAATCTCCAAAATCTTCATTGCATTTACTCATTTTGGCATTTAATAAATGGAAATATGTCATAATAGTCATATTAAGCTCTTTAGAAATATTTTAATAATGCTTTATTCATTTTAAAATAAGACATTTATAAATACAGATTATATAAGGGAGGAAAAGAATTACAAGTAATATTTTGTTGGATCACTTTTATTTAATGATCTTGTATTGAATTTTCCTTTAATGTATGTTGTGAACATTTCCTAAAATCGCTAAATTTTTTCAGTATATTTTTAATAACTGCATGCATTACTCTCATATATATCAACCTTACTTTTGGCAAGAATATTTTCATGTTTTATAATCACTATTAACTCCCAATTTTCCTATTTGAAATAGTAGGATTTACATATATTTTAATAAAAACTATCCATTATATTCACAAATATATTGGATAAGCCATTTTTTTCATTCATGTCAATGTATTTGCCAAAACAATTTCCAGAAAAAAAAATGGAAATAAATTAACATGTTGATGCTTTTTTGATTTCTGTAGCTTTGTAGTAAGTTTTAAAAGGGAAAGGGTGAGTCCTCCAACTTAGCTCTTCATTTTCAAGATGATTTTGGCTTTGGAGCCCTTACCTGTGTATATAAAATTGATGAGTGGCTTTTCACTGCAAAGAAGGCTCTTGCATTTTGATTGGGATTGTAATTAGTCCGTAAATAGCTTTGGGTAAAATTGACATTTGAGCAATAATACATATTCCATATGTGAGCAGGGAATGTCCTCCCATTTATTTAGATCTTTGATTTCTCTCAGCAATGTTTTGTAGTTTTCCATGAAGAAGTCCTTTACAACACTGGTTAAATTTATCCCATGATATTTTATTATTTTAGTTGCTATTGTAAAGGGATTTTTTCTTTATTTCCTCTTCACATTGTTCATTATTGATGTATAGAAACACTACGTATTTTTGTGTTTTGATCTTGAACCCCACCCCTTTGCTGAATTAAATTGCTAGTTCCAGTATCTCTGCTATGGATATTTCCAGATTTTGTCTATATAGAATCATGTCATATGTAAATAGGGGAAGTTTTCTTCTCTTCTCCCAAAATTTGGATGCCTTTAATTTTTTTCTTGTCTAAATGCTCTGGCTAAAACTTCAAGGACAATGTTGAATAACAATGTTGAATAACCATGGGCATCCTGTCTTGTTCATGATCTTAGATGGAAAGAATTCAATCTTTCACCATTGAGTATGATATTGGCTCTGTGTGCTTCATATTTGTCCTTTATCATATTGAGAAGTTTTCATTTTATTCTTAGTTTTCTGAGTGTTCTTTATCAAGAAGGGCTGTGGACTTTGTCACATGTCTTTTCATTGACAATTGAGAAGGTCATGTGCTTTTTTTCCCTTCATTGTATTAATGTGGTGTATTACATTAATTGATTTTATATTGAGTTACTCTTGCATACATGGAATAAATCACATTTGATTATGGAGGATAATTTTTAACATGCTGTTAAATTCAAGTTTTAGTATTTTTGAGGATTTTTGCATCTATATTCATAAGCAATATTGGTCTTTAATTTTCTTTTATAGTGGTACATTTTCTGGCTTTGGTATTAGGGTGATGGTGGCTTCATAGAATACTCATTCTCTCATCTTCAATTTTTGGAAGAGTTTGAGCACAACTGCTGTTAATTCTTTTCACAATGCTTGGTAATATTCCTCTGTGAAGCCATTTGGTCTCAGTCTCTTTTTCTGTTGTTGCTCCTGGGAGGTTTTTGATTACTGGTTCAGAATCTTTACTTGATGTTAGTTTGTTGTGATCTTCTATTTCTTCTTCTGTCAGTATAAGTAGTTTGAGTGTTTCTAGGAATCAAAAATGGAGGTTAGAAAAAAATGGAGTTTTTAGTCTTTCTAGGTTTTTAAGTGTTTTTATGCTCCATTTCATCTAGACTGACTTATTCTTGTTGCATAGTTGTTAATAGCATCCTTTTATAATCCTTTTCTTTTTTGTGTGGTCATTAGTAATGGCCCCTTTCCTTTCTGATTTTTTGCCCTCTTTATTTTTTTTCTTTTCACTCCAGCTAAAGATTTATAAATTTCATTGATATTTTCAAAGAAGCAACTTTTGATTTCATTGATTATCTGTATTGTTTAATACTCTCTTTCAATGTCTCTGCTAAACATTGATTTCCTTCTTTCTGCTCACTTTGGGTTTAGTTTGCTCTTCTTTTTCTAGATCCTCTAGGCAAGAGGTTAGGCCTCTGATTTGAGTGATCTTTCATCTTTTTTAATGTAAACATTCAGAGTTACAAATTTTGCTATCAGCACTTTTTGGTGCATATCATGAGTTCTGTTATGTTTTGTTTTCAATTTCAATCATGACAAGATATTTCCTAATTTCCCTTGCAATATTTTCTTTGACCCATTACTTAAGATTGTGCTGTTCAATTTTCTTGTACTTGTGAATTTTCCATTTCTAATTCTGTTATTGATTTCTAGCTTCATTTAATTGTGGTGAAGAAGTTACATGGAATGATTTCAATATTTTTTAATTTATTGAGACTTGTTTTGTGACCTGATATATGGTCTATCCCGGAGATCCTCATGCACTGGAGAAGAATGTTTGTGATACTGCTTTTGGGTGAATTGTTCTATATATGGCTTTTAGATCTAGTTGGCTTGTAGTAATGTTTAAGTTTGCTACTTACTGCTTTTCTCTGTAGATGTTCTATCCATTATTGAAAGTAGTGTATGTATTAATATAGAACTATTTTTAATATATTCATTATTGACAGTGGTGTATTAATACAGAACTAATATTAATATAGAAATATTTCTTCCTTCATATCTTTTGATATTTGCTGCATATATTTTTGGACCCTGCAATTAGGTGCATATGCATTTATAATTGCCCTGTCTTGCTGTTGATTTAACCTCTTCCTGTCTGGAAGTGTACATAAAGCTCCAAACAGGAGCAAGTGGACTTTTGAAAAACACTTCTGACACTATAGTTCCATGAACTTATTGGAATACAGAGGAACTTCTTTCCCCTCTCTCTTCAAGACTGGCCTTCTGCATCACCAATAAAAACTCTCCCTATTTAGTTTCAGAAAAAAATATATATATATATCTATGTATACTTACATAGATATATATAGATAGATAGATCTTTTTTGTCCCTCATAATATTTTTTGTCTTGAAATATATTTTATGTGATATTAGTCTAGCCACCCCAGTACTCCTTCGGGGTTGTTATTTACATGTAATGCTTTTTCCATCCTTTTACTTTCAACTTACTAATGTCTTTGAATTTAACGTGACTCTCTTGTAAAGAGACTGGAGAGTGCAATGCCCCTCAATTCTTCTGTTAATGCTTACTTTCATATTTCATTGATTTTTAATATTGTAACATTTTGAGCCCCTTCTCATCTCTCTTTCTGATATATTTTCCATATATTTCCTTTGTGGTTACCATGAGTTAAATTTAATATCATCAATCCCCAGCAGTCACATATGATTTGATATCAATTTAACTTCAGCAGCATAACCATGTATCCTTCCTATACTCCTCTAACCCCACACTTTTTGTGTACTTGTTACATACTATATCTTTATAGATTGTTTGCACCAAACCATAGATTTATCAATATATTTCTGCATTTTAGAATCTCTCAGAGTAAAATGTGTATCTACATAACAAAAAATATAAGGAACTTACAAATATCCATAATGTTAATTTTTCCAGAGATCTTTATTTCTTTATGCCAGTTTGATCCACTATTTTGTGTCCTGTTCTTTCAGTCTGAATAATTCCCTTTAGCATAGCATGTAGGGAAGGTCTAGTGGTGTGAATTTCCTCAAATTTTGCTTATCTGGGAATGTTGTAATCTCTCTCAATATTAAAAGATAGTCTCATTGGATATAAAATTCTTTGGTGGCCATGATTTTCTTTTAGCATTTTACATATTTGTCCCACTGCCTTCTTGCTTCAATGGTTTCTGATGAGAAATCAACACTTACTATCATTTGCACTCCCTTGATTATCACATGTTTTTCCCTCACAGCCTTTAGAACTCTTTTCTGGCATTTGATAGGTTGTGTCTGGACAGGGTTCTCTTTGAGTTTATGTTGTTAAGGATTTGTTGGGCTCCTTGAAGGTGCATATCCATGACTTTTGTTAAATTTGAGAAATTTTCTACCATTACTTCTTTCAATATTCTTTCTGCCCCTTTCTCTCTTTCTTCTCCTTCTGGGACTCTCATAATAGTGGGAGGGTGTCCCACAGCTGTCTTAGATTCTGTTTACTTTTTTCATCCTCTTTCTGTCTGCCCCTCAGCCTGAATATTGCAATCATCTTAACTTTGCATTCACTGATTCTTTCTTCTGCCACTTAAAAACACCTGTGAAACCTTTTTGGGAATTTTTGATTCCATTTATTGTGGTATTCAACTTCAATATTTCTGTTGATTCCTTTTTAAATTTTCTACCACTTTATTGAAATTCTCATATTGCTTATCATTGTTTTCCTGCTATCATTTAGTTCATACTCCATGTTTTCTTTTATCTCCTTGAGCATATTGAAGATATTTTATTTTAAACCTTTGCCCATTATGTCCAAAGTATTGTATTCTTTGTTGACATTTTGGTTTTGTCTGTTTGGATGGGCTATCATTTCCTGTTTCTTCATTTGGCTTATAATCTTTTGCTGTACTCTGTACATTTTAATATTTTAAAGTATTTACCTCTTATTCCTTGCTCTGCCTGTTACTTAAGTTTATATTCAGCTAGTGATATGAGAGAGATTTTCTTGCATGCCAGGAAACAAACACACACTTTCACAGCATTTGTAAATTAGCTCTGCATTGCCTGGTGCTGTCCTTCAGAATTTATCTCTCCTATCAAGATCACTCTGAGGTCAATGTAAAGTAAAAGGTCCTATTGGTCTTTTCTGAGACTGCATATGTGCTATGCTTGCACTCTCTCATGGTCTTAAGAATTTCCGGAATACAAGAATTCACATGCCTCTTCTACTCCCTATGAAAACAACTTTCTCCCCCTCTTAGATGTGCTATTGAATGACTTAAAGCAGGTAATCCTTTGCCTCAAGCCACTTTGACTTAATTGTTTCTGACATGGTTTTAGCTGTCTACAGTCTTCTGCCTACAAAGACAGTTCTGGGAGGGTAAACCAGAGAAGAGTTTCCTGGTTCCGTGTTTCAGGCTACCACCTGATAGATTGGCATCAGTGTACTGGCACCACAACATGTGCATCGGGATTTCTCTGCTCCCTCTGGAACAGGTCCAGGGATCCTCAATGGGAGTACTGGTTAGCTCCACACTGCAGGGAAGGGTTGGGTCAGGGGCTGACAATTGCACCACAAGCTTCTCCTACTGTTTTAATAGCAGTGTTTTCTTGATTCAGCTCTTTCTCCAGTACTTCAGCTTTTTAACTGTTTCTTACAGTTCTGAAGAAGACAACTTTGCTCAGTTTTGCTGTTCAAAGTCCTGTTTGTTGTAAGCTCTTAACAGCACACAACTGGATATTTTTATGAGATAAATGGTACTTTTCAACATAAAGACAGTTATTAATTAGTTAAATTAACATTAGTTGAATTTTCTATGTTTTCCAAAAATCAAATGAATTCTAAAGCCAGGTGTAATAATTCATCATTTGATTACCTTCTATGTAATAGGTACTCAAGAAATGCTAAAGATACACTGAAGTACGAGGCATATCATTGATTCCTTTTGGCAACTTTCATTCCAGTGTGATAGATAGTCAAAGAATAGATTATGAAGTATATGGTAAGTATTTTAAACTGTAAAACACAGCATGCCATGAGACCATCTACTCTAGTCAGTCAATTTGAGTGGTCAGAAAATGCTTAACTTACAAAATATCATTAAACAGTATGTTCATCAGAGACATACAACCAATAATATATACACATATATATGCACATGCACACATACATATGCACACTCAACTATGGGAGCTGGCAAATCTGAACTTTGTAGAATAGGCTGCTGATTGGATAAGGAGACTCCCCATTTTGCTGAAAGTAATCTCCTTTGTTGATTGTAGATGCAATCAACTGATTATACAGATGCAAATCCCATCTTCTAAATACTCTCATAGTAACAATCAGGCCAGTGTTTGAGAAAAGATACCAAAAAAATATTTACAGCACTAGGTAAAGTATGTGTAACATTGATGTCAGAAAAACATAACATATTTTCTTGCGATGTGTACCTTTGAGATTGGTTATGGAATACAAATGTGTGACAAATATGAAAAAAATAAACACTTGGGAGATACACAAAGAAAATCATAGTTTGGAATAATAAGCCATGTAATAGATTATTTTAGAAATTATACTTCTAAAATAACATGGGATTATGTGAAGAAGGGATCAATAAAACAGACATAGTGGTCCAGGCAACTGATTTTAGCAATTTGGTCCAAAATTGTGAATTAAAGTAAAGTGACTGAAAACTCTGGATAATTAGGAAATGTAATGTACAAGTCTATTATTTATTGGATATGGAGATTGAAGAAGAAAGAGGCATGAAGGATGGCTCTCAGTTTTCTAGTTTATGAAGGAATGGAAGCAGAAAGGATATGGAAAAGGAAAAGCTAGAAAGGCTGGGGGAAAATCAATCAAGGGTGAGGAATTTCTGACCAAACAAGGAGTGTATTGTAAGAAGAGGTAAAATGTCTGTTGCAAGGCACATTAAAAAAAGAGCTGAAAGTACACATTTGATTTTCTAGAGCTGAGATTGTAATTTCAGGGAATTAAATTATCAACCTTGAATTTATTTTTTGTATCCTACATTTTCCTCTTCCTCGGTTTTTTTTTTTTTGTTTGTTTGTTTTTTTTTAATGTCAATAAATAAAATCACAAATTTTAATTAAGGAAATTCAGTAACGTGGGGAAAACAAGTGAATATATAATGATTATTGTCTGCATGCATATTTGTCAAGTGATAAAAATATTAACATTATTTTGGGTTATTCATGCGTTAATGAAGGGCCTAGCTAGTTTTTTCCTAGTGGCTCACTTTTGTTAACTCATCAACTCTGGAAAGAATACTAAAGTACGTGGTTTTAGTATGAATGCTAATATTCCTTGCAGACATTTGAGATACCATTTAAATTATCATATCTATTTGTTTAGAATTATGATAAATAGTTGGCCTGTTCCTGAACATAGAAGAACATTAATTGCTTTTCAACAAAATAGGAAGATTATTCATGTTAAAAAACTGAAAGTTCCTGAGACAGCATTTCAAAAATAAAATACAAAAATGTAGAAATACAATATTATATCTTTTTAATATTTGCAATAATGAAATGGGTAAAATGGTTAGTCACATCAATGGCTGCAGACAAATTATATATCTATCTGCAGCCATACACACACACACACACACACACACACACACGCATATCTATAATATCAAATTCTTCAAAACGGAATCATTCCCTTACCCAGTCATCCCTTTTCTCAAGATTCAAAATGGACATGTATGAATAGACAGTGAAACATGACAACATCATATTTTAATTCTGGCTTGTTATTTGACTTCTGAGTTCAATACAGGAGATGAGCAGGCTATGTTTTTCCATGGAGAGGCATCCTGTTATAAAGATTTATATTGAGCTCAGCTGTTAGTTTTGCCTTCATCTATCCCAAACCCACATTAAAAAGATTTTTATTTTTTTTTAAATGTTTTGAATAAAAAATGTTAAAAACTAAAATAAAAAATAAAAAATATGTGGATTTACTTCTATCATTGAAAGGAAAAAACAAATCCTAAAATCATATGAAAGCCAAAAGTCTTAGAAAAATGTGAAGGCACAAACACACACACTTCAAAATTCAACTTCATTGAAAGATCCACTTCAGAGAAAGACCATACATAATCAGGCAGAATGAAATGCACACATCTGAACCATCATTTGTGCAGTGATAAAATAGGAAAGAAATAAAAGAGAAACCTTCAGCTATTAACAATGACTTATCTTTTCCTATCAATTTTGCAGGTGTTTTGTTTTGTTTTTGTTTTTGTTTTTGTTTTCCTTTTGTAATAATTGTAGGATTAATGGCTGAGACTGTGGGATTGCAGGACTGTGGCTAATTTCTAGGGTCTGGTTTGGGGCAATCAGAACCATGGAGTACCAGAGAAATCCTATTCACATTTTTATGGAGGCATTTCCTTGTAAGAGTTACTGTTTCTATTTGATTCAGGATATTTATGAATCAATTTTCATTCAATCAATGCCCCAAAAGTCTCTGAGATGAATTAAAGGACAATAAATTCATCCTAAAGCCTATTTTAGCCAATGACAGCCAGCTACACTGAAGTGTTACATAGTGCATGTAAGTTAAAAGCAGAGCCCAAAAAAACCTTTACTTTTTTATCAATCTCTTATTCTCACAAAGAAACAAAAGTCCTACAAAATGTTTCTCTCTTTCTTATATCTGTAGATACAGTCTAAGAGTCTCCCTCTCTCAGCCTCTCTTAACATTCTGCTTCAACAGTTAGTTGATTTCCTCATTTCCAAAACTGTATTATTCCAAACCTATCTGCCACCATGCCTTAGTTTTCCAAAGTGCCAGAGAATTAATGCCAACACATTTCTATGACCCCTTCTCAAACAAATGTCTTTAAAGAGTTGTCTTTACTTACTCTCATTTTCTTCTTCACCTCTTACTGTCTTTACAAGCCAATCCAATTTGAGTTTCATCATATCCTTTTCACCATGATTACTATTTTTGAGCACCAGTAGCTTCCATGTTGACAAACACTAATGGCCTCTTTACTGATACACTATCATTCCACTTTCCAGTATTATTTAATACAAAAGACATCTCACATTTTCTTGAAATATTTTATTTTATTTGCTTCCTGGACTCAGTTGCTCTCCCTCTCAATGCCCTTTGATATCTTCACCTTCTCAGATTGATTTATAAATATTACAAAAAACAAGGGCTCAGTCCTCTTTCCTCTTTCCTTTCCATAGATATTCCATAGATATCTACCTTCTCTCCATAATATCCTCCTATGTCTCAATTTTATTTCAAGGACTCCAAAATTTACATCTCAAAGCCACCAGTCTTACATGTCCCATTCTATGCTTGTTATTTGTCTAGTAGTTATATCGGTTTCAATATATCTAGAATAGATTTTTTCCCTGAATATGGACCTTTTCCAAATATCCCATTTTGGTTTATTGCACCCATATTTAATTGATCATCCCAGTTAAAATCAAGGTATTTTAAGAGACTATTCCTTTTCCCTCACCAGCCCATACTACCGTGAATTTCTGTTAATTCTACCTAAAATTTTGTCTTGATTCTGTATACTTATATCTATATCCTTCTATAATGCTTGCATTCAAGTCTTTGCCTCATACATGGATTACTGTAATGGCCTCCTAAAATGTGTCTCTTTTTACTTTTTACTCTTTATGGTCAACCATTGACCAACTTACTAATGAAATATTTGTAAAAAATAACATCATATTTTAAAATATAAATAAGTGAACTATAGAGGCCAAAAGAGGAATCTTTTAATTTAGAAGGATTGGACAACTGCATAAAATGATGCTGCCAAGCTAATAAAGATGTTGACAGACTAGCAACCATGAAATTAGGCAATACTAGGTTCATTAGTGATATTGATAAGAGCAGTTTCAGTGAAATGGAATGGGGTGAGAAAAAAGGTGAAATGATAAAGTGGAAGGAATGACGACAGACAATTCTTTCACAGACATTTGGGTGAAACAAGTAGGGAATGGATTAGTAGCTGAAGAGGAATGTGAAGGAAGTGATTTGCATGTGGCATATGTATGTACACATGTGGTTACGTTTATATATTTCATTTTAGAAGCTATCCAAGTATGTCTGTATGGTGATGGAAAAAGCCAGAAAAGAGAGAGGTTTGAGATTCAGAAAAGAGAAACAGGATGAGGAAACTGAGATTCAAGTTCATGAGAGACAAAGCAGATACATATGAAACGCAAAATTATGGAGAAAACTTCAGAGAAATTAACCTCAAAGTGTGCCAGCATTTCCCCTTGAAATATTAGCTTACTTATAAATATTTGGGTGGGATACTAAGAATTGTATCATAAAACATCAGCTAGGATGCTAAAAGCTCAGCAAAAACTGCAGCATCCATATGGTATTTGGTAAGACAGAGGATGGAGTTAATGGCCTATGAAGGTGAAAGGGATCTGATAAGTATTCCAGGTATTCCAATGAGACAAAGACTGGACACATTCTAGGATAAAGATTTCATCTTAGGCTTAATGGGAAAAAAATAAATACCTTGTTCTGAACAAAGATTTAACCCATTCTGACCAAGATTAATGTTCAGTCAGAATTCTGTCCTCCTAACAAAATACATTCATACATCCATATATCCCAATGAAGATCTAGATTAAAAAAAAAATTCTGAGGCATAACAAATTGATTATAAAATCAGAAAGATAATCTTGAAAGTGAACAAATTTGTAGTATTTACAAAACTGAGCTTGCAGAAAAGTAATGAAGGATAATATTCAAAATACTATGGTATCCATGCAAGAATAGACAAATAAATCAATGAAAAGAACAGAAAATCCAGAGAAATACCCTCCAATACATAGTCACCTAATTTACAGAAAAGTTATCACTGCATTTCAGTAAGGGGGAGATTTGGCTTTTCAATAACTTGGCTGGATATATTGGCTATTCTTGTGTGAAAAACATGAAGCTTGATACCTTGATCCCTACCACAATAATAAATTCAAAAAATAAATTCAATGTTTTCTAAACCTAAACCTGAAAGAAAAAACATAAAGCCTGTAGAAATAAACAAAAAATAATATATTTATGAACTGTAGGTAACTTGTGTTTGTCTTTTAAACAGAACATCAAAAGCACTCTACATAAAAGTTACAATTAATAAATGAGTTACATTAAAATTAACAATTTTGTGTTCACTAAGATCCAATTAAGAGACTGAAGAATGAATAAAGCACTTCATGAGAACTGTTACCTCTTTCTGAAAGATGCGTGTGTCTTGACATTTTTGTGATGCACATATGTGATGCTGTGTACAAAATATATTGAAAAAAATTTAAAGCCCTTAAATGAAAGACAGACAATACAAATAAGGGGGAAAGGGAGAGTCAATTCGCAAAAATATGCTATTTAACTGAACAATAAACATGTATACTTGTTCTCAAGTATAATTATTCCTCACCAAAAAGCAAATTAAAATCAACATGAGATATGCCTACACAGATATGAGATAGTCTAAAATTCAAAAAAAATTATATTTAGATGAAGGTTTGGAAAAGTTTGATGAGGATGCAGAATAACTGAACTCATATATTGAAGGTGGAATAATAAGTTAGTCCAACCATATTGGAAACTCTTTGGCATTAAATATACTCTCAACCTATGACTCAGGATTTCTCATAAGTGTAGATCCAACTTATATGTGTGCATGTATCAATAAAAGATGTGACCACACATAATCTGAGAAGCTTTGTTTACAATACCCAAAAACTAGATCTGTTCTCAATGATCTCTATTAGTTAAAAGGAAAAATAAATTCTGATATATTCATACAATTTAATACTATGTAGCAATGGAGAAGAAAATAAACAGCTACACACAAACCACTGATGAATCTCACAGACATAATGTTGAGTGAAAAAAGTCAAGAACAGTAGAGTACACACTGTAAGAAACTACAGATCAGACAATATCAGATGCTAGAAATAAAAATAGTGTTTATCTTTGCAAGGGGAATTTATAGCACTGGAAGGGAACCATGGAGAAACAACCTAGATTATGGAAAATATTCTATATTTTTATTTTCTACATCCAACTGTATACAAAACTGTTCTGCAGATCTATAATTCCCTCATATTATACTATGATCATTATTTTAATTAAAGTTAGTTAGATAAATTGGATTAACCCTCATTTCATTTTATGCAATCCCAAAAAGCCACAAAAAGTCTGAGAGCGGTGTCTCATGTGATTGTTTTCCTTTATGTATTCCAGTTATCTATCATATGGGAGGACTTAAAAGATATTTTTCAAATAATGAGTGTTTACATTACTCAAGTCAATGGATGAGTTGCTCTTTCTACATTTTCAATCCCCATTTCTGTCTATATTGTATGTGACATGGATAAACTTGCAGATATCAACAAAAGTCATTGTCTCAAGAGTTCAAAGGAGTCCGTTTAAGTACATGGATTTGGAGACGACTATGTGAAACAAGAATCCCAGTAGTTTCCTTATTTCTGGTTAATTAACTGGTATATTATCAATTTATCTGTTCAACTGCCCTCTAATATCAAATTTAGGGTCTTTTCATAGTTTTTTTTTAAAGATCTGATATAGTAAAATTGAACAGTTTGTATGATCTTTGATCATTTGAGTCATCAACTTTGGTGTAAAAATGTTAAATTCATGTAAAATTCAATACAATGTCCAAGGTTCAGGGTATAAAAGATGGAGATTGGGAGATGGAGTTATCTACCCTAGGAAAAGACATGTTCTTAATCTTAATCCATTCCTGTGAGTATCAATCCATTGTAAATAGGATTCTTGAAGATGTTATTTTTAGTGAAGTTGCGGCCAACTCAATCAAGATGGGTCTTACTCCTACTATGGAAGGCATTATAAGAAGAAGCCATAGGGAGGAGCTAGAAGCCACAAGTCAAAGGAACCTATAAGAGAGAGGAGAGGAATTGCCAGGGAAAACCCATGAATTGCCAGGCAACCAAAATGCTACAGACCCTGAAAGGAAATAAACCTCTAGCCTCTGAAATTGTGAACCTATAACTTCCCATTGTTTAAGCTAACCCATTATGTGGTATTTGTCATAGCAGAAAGGAAACCAAGACATCTCCCCAGTCCAAGATTCTCACAGCAAGCACAAGCTCCAGATTTATGTCATAGATTTGTGACAATGACTGTAAACAATTCTGGGGCTCTGTATTGTATACAGCCCTTAAGTCCTCCCTATGAGGGAAGTTGCATACCTGCAGCCATCAATTACCCTCTCACTAAGTTGCCATCCTTCAGCCTTCAGCTCTCCCCACTTCCTTTTCTATTGTTTGTCATTCCACAAACTGGTAGAGATGTTAGGTTGAATGAAAAGACCCTGCCAGACCATAAATCTTGAAACTGTGAATAAGCATCCCCAGATGTTAATCAAAGTCGGAAATGTCAGTGGCAGGGCCTCCAGGAGACTAGCCATGATGGGACTTCTTCCCCTGCTCTTCAGACTCTTTGTGCTGTGTAAGTAACAAAGTGGTTACTTGCCCTTCTGGATTCTTTATGATGTGCGAGTAATAAAGAAATCATTTGCTGAAAGTTTCTGTTGTGCCCTGAACTTGAGTTCCCATGAAGCATGGTCATAGCAACTGGCTCCACACTTCCTGAGCTCCAGGGAAGTTGGCACGCAAACTGTAAAATGTGCACCCCAGTGTGCCTCTTCCACATTTTCTTCCCTCAGTAATCAGCTACAGGAATAATATATGATAGGAATGTCAAAGTTTGTACATAGTGGGGTCAAGTTGAACCCTGATAAGTGAAAAAAAAAAAAGTTGATCAGTGATTTTTCCTCTGGTCTGCAGAAATTCTACAATTCTTATCCAAATGTGAGGATTTACTTTTCTCCAACAACAAATCAGGGGCTGCATGCAACATGACCTGGCGAATTAGGCAAATCTCATACAATTTCCTATACTTTATTTCCAACTCATAAACTTTTGTTTGTGCACTTCTCACTGGTAGATGTATCTCTGAGTGACTCTCACACAAGTACCATTTTAATTTTTGTTTGAGTTCCTTCTTCATCTCTACTGACAGTAAATACAGAAATCCTTCCCAACCCTCACTGAAAATTAATTTCAGACATAAAGTTTTCTGACCCTGAAATTTTACATCTTGATCCTTCTTATCTTCCTCTAACATACACTTACATGTAGTGACCCCTCCTACCGTTTAAGTAGAACGACAAGCTACATCATGTTTCTCCTGCATTCTGTAATGGGATTCAACTTAAACTGAAGGTCATTTAAGGTTTCCCACAGTAAGTAACATTTGGGAATTTTTTGAGGATGGGAGGATACAAAGTTGTAGTTGGGTGTTATCTATCCTCTCTCCTAGTTCTCATTTCATCTTTGCTCATTTCTTCAGCAACGGTCCCTAAAACCCTCCACATAATGCCAACATTAATCATGTTGCAAAATCCATAAATTAAGCCTGGCTTCCACATCTTTGGCTTTAATTCTTCCTAATTCAACATGTCTGGAGCAAGGGATATGTTTACCTGTTTCAACCCTAAACCATAAGCCTTGTCTCAGTGTCAGTTTATATGCCTAGTATCCTTTTGAAAGGAATGTCACTTGTAGGTTACTCAAACTTCCTTGGAAAGTTGGAGGGTAGCAAGATACAAGAGTTTTATCTCTAAGAAGTGCAATTAGTCTCACAAGTATAGCATTTCTCTCTTGTAGAATATTTTCAAAATACATTTTCGGTGTTCCATTCTGGTTCTTATTTGCATTCCTGTCTCCCACCCAGGAAACAATCAGACTCACTCAAATAATCAAAAATATTTTTTATTTTCTTTTTCTATAGTGGTTTTGTTCTTGTAAAATTACTTTTCTAGTTAGCTTTAAATTTGGCTTTAAAATATTCATCTTAATTACATTTTGTATTGTCTTTCCCTTTTATTTCCCTGTAATGTAAATCAATCTGGGCTTAAACATAATTCCAAGACTGTAACTCATTGTTAGTAAATGTTTATTCTTTTCCTAATTTCTATTATCCCTTGGGAAAGATAGAGAAAGGAAGGAAGGAAGGAAAGACGAGAGGAAGGAAGGAAGGAAGGAAGGAAGGAAGGAAGGAAGGAAGGAAAGAAGGAAGGAAAGAATAAAGGAAAGTAGGAAAGGAAAAAGGAAGGAAGGAAGAAAAGGAACTATCTGAAGCAAAAAAGAAACATGCAACAGTTTTCAGGGCTTTTGCTGGTTTGTCATATATGAGTTAGTGAGCTCTGACGCTATTGGTTTTGAGGCCTTTAGGAAACAAAAGGGATGCAGAGTTGAGGGGATCATGTGTCTGGTAGGTTGAATGATGTATCCCAGAAAAAAAAAAAAAAGTCTAAATCTCAATCTATTATGGGGGTGTGAACCTTTTGTAAATAGTGCCTTTTGCAGTAATTTTTATTAAGAAATGGCTAAACTCAATGAGTGTGGGCCTTAATCTTATTAATGGAGGCTTTACGAAGAGAAAGCCAGGTGGAGAAGCAGCAGCTGGAAATCAAGGGAAGAGAACCATCGCCGTGTGCACTGCCATGTGACAGTAAAGTTAAGGACCAAAGAATACTGGCAGTGAATCTCAGACCATGACAGTCTTTAGGTAGTAAGCATCACCTTCTTGATGCTCCATTTTTTGACTCCTCCTAGTTTCAAATCTAGCCAATAAGTTCCCATTATTTAAGCCAACCCATTTTGTAGCATTTGTGATCTCAGCCCAGAAACTAAGAGAATGGGATTCCAATTTCCATATTTTAGATATCTTGCATGTATACAATTATATTACATAATAAATAACTTTGTTACCCATACAAATTTAAAATTTGTCTACTCCTAATCATGTATGGAGTTCAAAAAAATAAAAGTAAGCACAAGTACTCAGTATATCTTAATATTAAGATTAGCTCATTTTATTAAAGGAAGTCAATCATTGAGACTTTTAGAAAGACAGGTCAGTAAATCAGTGCCTGCATACAGAAATGACTTCAGTTTGAAGATACATAGCCTATTTAAAGTGTATGCTGAGCAATTACTGCATTAATGTGATGAATGTAGACAGTAATTTGTGGTGATTTAAGCCTTGAAGTTCTATTTTTTCTTGGATACCTCGGGTTTGTTTTACCTTAATTATTTGGGTCATTGCCTTAATTTTCCATTTAACATTACTGGTAAAAAGACCTTCCTATTTCTAAAATACGGCCTTTTTAATGAAGTTCTTTCTACTACAGACTTTAACCTTTAAGCTCACTATGTTATGGTGCTGTATGTAAATAGCCACTTTAATAATGACATTTGGCATGATTCTGGAAAGAACTGTAGCAGGAAAGTACTGAACTGAGCTTTTGTTCCTTTTGTTTAAGTTCACATTGCACTGTATCATCATTTCTATTGGTGACTGAAAAAATTTTCTTGGATGATTTTCTTTTAATTTCTTTTCCCATCTCTGTCTTTCTCTCATCCTATTATACTTTGAGTGCTATTTTTAAAAAGATTCAATTATATTGTTGGTTATCTTCTAAATAATACCACCCAATTTTCCTTTTATTCGTCCACTATATTATTTCCAGAGCAATATTTTTATAATTATACATATTCATCCATAAAGCACTATTCATATAACATTTATATATTTACTTCTTTATTAAATGTGTTTGCAATATGATCTTGAGAATTTTGCTTGTTATAAAATAAAATACCTGTATATTTAGAATTTCAAAATTGAGACTAAAGAATGGAGCTGAGCACTTTAATGAAATGTTAGGTTTTTTGTCAAGTTAACATTTCCTCAAAAATAAAATTTTGCTTTATATTAATTTTTTGTTTAGAATGACATATTTATATGCCATTGTTCTTTAAGCCTATTCAGTTCAAATTTTTCATCAGAGAAAATTCTTAGTTCTTGCATTCAACATATCAGATGGATAGGTGTTCATGCTTGAGAACAATAGTAGTGAACTAATTTTTACATTAATTCTAATATAGTAATTACCAATGATAAATTGACAGAAGTAATTAGGATATTAAATTATTAAGTTGGATTTTAATTATAATTTAGCTTAATTTGGATTCTCTGTTCTTATTGTAAGTCAAAACAGCAGTAATATTGTTTTAATCTCCTTCAGTAAGACTTTGCCATACTTTGGGTAATGTTTTTGCTTTAGTGTTCACAGTTGATCACATTTCATCTATTTTTATTAGAGACTCTGGGTCTCTTGGGAATAAATTTACCCTAAGCAAAGTATAAGTAAGGAAAGCAATAGCTATATTTAATACCATGATAGGGAATACACATTCCCAAATCTTTGAATAAACTCCAAATGCCTCTTTTTGAATTTTGTTTTCCTTTATTAGAGAATTTGTGACTTTATAGAACAATCATGCAAAATACAGGATTCTCATATACCACTCTATTATTAATACCTTGCATTGATGTGCAGGATTTGTGACAATTGATGAAAGCACATTTTTATAATTGTGCTATTAACTATAGACCATGGTTTAACTTAGGGTTCACTATATAGTGCAGGTCCATGGATTTTTTTCTTTTGATTTTTATTACATTACCATATATACAACCTAACATTTCCCCTTTTAACTATATGTATACACACACACACATTTATTTCAGTGCCGTTAATTACATTTACAATGTTGTGCTACCGTCACCACCATCCATTACCAAAACCCAAATGTCATTTTGTAATGTCCACTGAGCTATTATTCCATAATCAAGTTCTAGACACTATCATTACCAACAGTAACACCTTCCTTGTTGTCCAAGCTTTCCACATTACAGCCTGCGCTCCTGACTTTTCAGTACATCCTCTCTAGCATTTCAGTTCCAGGCATTTTTAACAAAAGTTGCATCAAACTTGTATATGCACAACTGTTGGCATTCACAATAGCTATCTTACTCCATTCTTGATTGAGGGAGAAGCTGTCCAGGCTATCTTGTCCACTTGTTCCAATGCATAATTGATTGTTATCGCACTGCATATGTGTTTGTTCCTGTTTACTTCTTCATGACCGACTGTTCCATTTTACTGAATCAGTCCTGTTAATATACAAGCAAGCATGCTAAAAATCAAGGGAGGAAAAAAAGGAAAGTCCTCCCATGACCTTACATTCCCTCCAACTATTGAATCATATCTTTGCTTATTTTCACAGCTATGATCTTTCTCTTTTCTTTTGAATCCACTGTGAACAGTCTTCTGTCCCCACCACTCCTTTCACCCAGCAATTAGCTGCCAAATACTGAATCCCATGGCGGTTTCTCAGAAATAATATTACTCAGACTATGTACAACATTTGAGGCAATTTAACTCCCTGTTAAGAGAACACGATAATCCCTAACAACACATCAAAAGGCCCTTTGTGCACAGCATATTCTTGTCAAAGCATCTCCTCACCATGGTACAAAATGGCTTTGCCAACTTCCCTAAGTCTGTCTATGCTGTAAGAGGGTCCACTATAGTTCTGTCCTATGGCACAAGATACCTCTGCCAACATGCTTACCCATATTAAAAGAAACTCTTCACCATAGAGTAAAGAAAAACCATGTAACCACAAAGAAAGATAATTTTATAAAGAGAATTTCTGTAGTCAATCCTGTATGGGTCACATTTTGTCTTTCTGGGCAGATAGGATGAAAACAGGTCTCAGCTTTCCTGTAATTAGTTTAGTGCCCGTTAACTGAGTTCTGTTCAATATTATGTGGAAAGAATTACATAGAATCCTCCAGGACTAGGCATAACTACTCCTGCACAGTATTTCTATGCTTTCTAGTGCTTTATGTGCTGACTACAAAGGCCATGTGTTGAAGGTGATGAAATCACAAAATGACTGGAAATAAGAAGACATGCCATTTCTTAGAAAGTAATGCTACATGGATTTAATGGTGGTATAAGAAATAAACATTATGGTGTTAAAACACAGGCATTTGGAGGTTAATTCAATCGACAAATTTTTATCTACAGGTCATACTTATCTCCTAAAGTTGACATTCACATGTATAACTCCCATCTGAAATTCTACTCTTGGAATTCTAATTAGAAACTCCAAGTTAAACAAATCCTAATTCTTGATTTCTCCTTTTTTTTCTAAAAAATAAATTGTTCTCATAGAGTTCCACAAATTTTGTTGTTGTTGTGCAGGCCAAAATTTTTGAATCAGCCTTAATTCTTCTGTTGTGCTTCATTCCACATCCAGTATCATGACCTCTTTTGGGTTAAAACTTATAAATATATATCTTATTTTTTCTAGTACTGCTGTAATAAAGTACTACAAACTGGGTGGCTCAAAAAATAGAAATTTATTTTCACACAGTAATAAAAGCTGTAAGTCTTAAAACAAATTGTAATCGGGATTATTCTCCCTGTGGAATCTGTGGAGAAGAATCTCTTCCCATCTCTCTCTCCTGGCTTTGGCTGTGGCTTGCCAGCAATCCATGGTGTTCTCTACCTCAATTGTCCCATGGAATTCTCTCCTCATTTTTGGTACCTCCTCTCTGCTTCTTGTAAGGACATCAGTCATATTAGATTAGGGGCCCACGTTACCCCAGTTTGACCTCATTTTAACTTAACTAATTTCATCTGAAATGACTATATTTCCAAAACAAGTTCAAATTCTGTGGTATTGGTGGTTAGGATTTCAACATATCCTTTGAGGGATACAGTTCAATCCATACCCAAGTCTATAATCCAGATATTTCCCTTGGCATTATTTTCACCCTAACAATCTCTTACCTGGAACACTGCAATGAATGTCTAACTGATCTCTATGCTTTTGAATATATCATACTTCTGGCATAAGCAATACAGGAATTCTTTCATCTCTTTCAGACTAACATACACTAGCCTACAGGTATGTGCTTGATTTAACCCTGATCTCATAAGGAAAATATTGTCAGATACATGGAAAACAGATTTACTCCTAAGGAATTTTTATTTGTCTATATCAAGCAGTGGAAGTTGTCTGAGAGTGATGGCTAGATGGAGGCATAATAGGGGTCTTTAATTCTCAAAATTTAGTATGAATATGAGTTTATTCTTCCTTCTGAATAGACAGCTCCTCCAAAATACATAATGAATAAGATTAAAGGTACTAGTGCAAGGTCTCAAATGACCCTATTTCTGAGACTTAAGCTTGTGACATTTGATGTATAGTCCATGATAAATCAGACTCAAGGTCAATCATGGCAAAGGTAACATAAATACCAAATGATGTTCAGTTAAAGATACATAAAATAAAAACAGTGTAAAATCTCGCATATGACTAAAAGTAGAAGGGTGATATATTTTATGAAGATCATTATGTCAGCTGGTCAGTGGATTATAATTAGGGAGACAAGATTAATAACCACAAAAAAGTTAGTGATCTACTTGAGGAATCCAACTAAGAATAATAAGGATTTGAACTGCCATGGAGCGGCGATGTTGGAGAGGAGGTGACCAACATGAAGACTATTACAGAATGAAAATATGTAGAAATAGTGCTGTGTAGGAAGGTAAGGATGTAAGAAAACGAAAAGAAGGAAGAGTCTACAATAAGTAACAATTCCGGCTTTGGGAAACTTAGTGACTTGTGTACCCATTGTCTGATGTGGAGTCTATAAGAGACAGAGAACATTTCCTCAGTTATATATTACCAAGGATCTTTTTAAATTAGATAAAAAAAAATCTCTTTGGAAATTTAATTGCCACTTATAATCTAAATTCCAGAAGAGGTAAATGGAAGTTTGTAACATGTATAGTCTGAAAACATCTTACCCATTACAACTGATTTTTTCTTTTATTGTTCTAACCACATGAATGAACAGCTTAATGTACTGTAAAAAGAAAAACATCATCATGTCCATGATTCTATTAGGATTTGGAGAGATGTCATTTTTATAGCTCTTAAATTAAAAATCTAATATCTTTTCATTTAGAGTTAAGTACAATTGCTGTGTATAATTGTCCACAGTGGTATAATACTGCTTTGTGGCATTCACACATAAACACACACTCATACACACATCAAACATATTTCAAAAAGGATTTAGTTTTTCTCATGGGACCTTAGGTCTAGGAATCATTTATGAAAGACGTAATACAAGCCTCTGATAGACAGACGAAAACAATTGTGAAATACAGACGTTCTGAGTAGACAAAGACTAAAATTAATATTTACGTGTTGTAAGGTCAGGTCAAAGCTTTATTAACTTGACTTTATTCTAGAAAGCTTATTAAATAACTAGCATCTCCATTCTTACATCCTCATCAGTTAGCTCCTACTCTAGTTTTCCCAACTAGCTACAAAGCCTTAGTGGCTGTATTACCATGTCATTTTAAAAAGAAATTTATTGAAGAATAAATCAATGTTAGTTAAACTTGAGAAAAATATTTGCCGGGAACATCAGAATATAAAATAAAATAGATTTAATGACTACAAGTACATTATATCACACTCTATCTTAATGCTGGAAGAAAGACAATTATAATAGTAATATTATACTACTACTGTTATTGTTATTTTTACTATTATTATAGGTAACACTTATTGAAAACTGATTATATGCCAAGTACTATTCTAAGTGATTTATGTTTATTTTCAACAATTCCCAAACCATCCTTAGGGGTCAGATTCTACATATGAGGAATAAAATTTGTAATTAACATTTCAAAGATGCCCAGTTGGTCAGTGGTGGAACTCCATTTCAAATTCAAATATGTTATACTGATTATCTTAATTTGTCATATTTCTGATACTTATTAATAAAAATCATTTGACTTTCATTATTGTGACATCTGATAACAATAATTTTAAGATTTACTTGCAAAATGTGCCTCAGAGTTTGGTTGCCTGATTTGTTTGTGGAGGAGAATATTTATATTTATAGGAAACCTCAAAATGTTTTCCTAAGTGGTTGTACATTTTTTTCCAGTCTCACCGGCAATGCATAAGAAAAAAAAGCTCCATATCCTTACCAAACATAGGTACTCTCAGTCTTTTAAATATATGTCCTGTTGGGTTTAATGGGAACTTATGTGATTTAATTTGGATTTTCCTCATGATTAAGGATAATGAGCATACTTTGTGTGCTTATGAGATATTTCTACATATTTTTGTAAAGTGTCTATTTAAAAAAAAATCTTCCCATATTCTAATTGTCTATTTATTATTGAACATTCCCAATACAGATTTTTTACTTTATATTTCACTTATTGCCTCACAGCAAGGGAAGTTATGCTTGTTGTCCAGTATAATAAATATATTATTCAGGAGCAAAGGATAGGTATGTTTAGTGTCCATTATAAAAGATCCATTCCCTAAACTCAGAGCTCCTCACTTGCAATGCAAAAGGGGCTGGTACCATCTGACCCTCTTTACATTGTCCTGTGGGAATTGTAGCTTGGGAAACTAGTACAAAATATGGATATTCCGGTTACTGCTATTTCCATGAGGAATTAATTTTGTTTCCTTCTCCAACCAAAGTATCTTCTGCCATCCACCAGCACACATGAAATTATGGTAGCCTAATTTGTTAACTTGCAAGTAGGTTAAAAATCTCAGACCTTTTACAGTTTCTGACAACCATTTCAATGGTGTGGCACCTACTTATGAAATATTTAGATTTGTCCATCAACTTTCTTATATGACCATATAGATTTTTAAGAGAACATTTGTCTGAGAAAGAAAATAATAATAAAAAAATAGCCTTCAATCTTGGTTTATAGAAGGCTCTGGTGCCAAGTGAAGAGATCTGATGGTCTTTATGCTGCATTATAACTCCACATGTTTGGTTATATAGGAACATTGGGAAAAGAATTCTCCAAATGTTTAGAACATCAAAGAATGGATCTTGCTGCTCACTTTCCACGGTATAGAATATGGTCAGAGGGAAAATACACATTGATTTATGAACAATAGCAGTCTGACTTACATGGTCATGGATTATTGGCATAGAGACTGGGGAAGTTTTATGTCAATATATCTCTTATTTTGAGCATATTTTGTGCTCTATTTGCAAGTTCATCCTCTTAGGAGGAAGATCTTGATAATCAGGAGGACCAAATACCCAGTTTTATGTATTATTTTCAGCTTCTTTTCTCAGCCACACCACACTATTTCATTAAGTCATAAATAGTGGCCATGACATCAGAGAACTCACAAGGTATGGCTTAGTAAGGACTATCTCTTCACAATGCTCTTCTAGTTATCACCATTTCTGAGCACCCCATCTGTTAATGGTAGAGATGAATGCTGAGTGAGTTATATACCACCTATCAATGAGACAATAAGGTCATTATCTAGTTTTAGGTTGACTACATTGAGCTTCTTTCAGAATGAAGACAGCAGTGTTTTCTTTTATTTGGAAAAGATAATTAATCTTTTTGTTGATTTGCCTTCCTTTTTGTGATGTTTCTGTCAGCATTTTCTTGTTTTGATTTAGTGAAGGTCTTATTCAGTCTCCCAATATCCCACTAAACATTGTTTTTGACAAATCAATCATTTTCAAGCAAAAGATGCAATGAACAACACAACATGGCAGTTAATAGTCTTACCACCTACTCAACATCCATAAAAAGCTGGAACAGACTATTGAAATCTCCATTATGCTACCAGCCAGGTAATAATATCTTGCATGTTTAGGCTACTATAAAAGCATACTAGATGCCTGGGAACTTCTAAAATATGGAACTCTTTCTGAAGCCAGAACACAGTTACATGAACCAAGGGGGGAAAGCACAATTCTCCCCCACTAATACCCCTAATTACACTCTCACAACATTTTTGCTTCTTGTCCCCTCTCTTCTCATTTAAAGGCCTTGACTCCAAAATAGGAGTGTTTCCACCAGCAAACACAAAAATGATTCCACTGCGCTGGAGATTGATACTGCCCCTGCCTGTTGTGGTCTCTTCACACCATCTGCCCTTTTGAATTCTTTACACCACTTAATCCCGACCAATGATTGTGATTATGGATCCTGGTTATCATGAAGAAATGGGGCTGCTATGGGGTAAAGGAGACATGTTAGGAAGCCAGAAAATTTTCTGGGGCACCTCATAGTGATTTTCTGTTCAGATGTAGAAGGTAAGAGTAAAATATATTACCCAATTAAGGCAGAACCAATAAGGGTGATGTCAAGACCCATCATCAGTGAAGTTCCTGTCAAACAACCAGTTAATATGATTTGGGTAACCTGTAAAGGTAATAGCATAATGAAGTTATAAACCCAAAATAACCAATTACAGTCTCAGGAGGACTACAATAGTGCATATGCACATAATTTCTTCTTTTTAATTGTATTTGTTTGAATTAACTTTTTTTTCTTTTTCACTGAAGTCTTTTCTCCTTTATTTTATGTGAGGGTTGTAGTGATTGTTAGCCATAAATATTAGTCTTTGATATAATTGATAATAATTATCTCAATTTTGACAGAAATAAATGTAAACTGAATCACCCAGAGGTGGCTCCAATGATTGATGGAATATTGTGCCTTTCTTTTTGTAAACAGATGGGTGAACATCTGTTCATTTATACAATTTTACCTTCACCATATAAGGTAGAAACATGTTGTAGCATCCTGTGACTTCTATACTTCCTGCTTTCTTCCTCTGGTTCTTCCTGGTATTTGCTCCCTACCCTATTGAAATAGTTTTCAAGGCAACACATTTTCTGTATTAAAATTCCTTTTAATAAAATGCCTGGAGTTGTTTATGCTCTTATAACAAACTCTCAACTTGTATATTGATCTATATTAAGAAATTAATAGTGTTTCCTTTTGATTTATGTATATATAGAATTGCTTAGAAGGGACAAGTGCCCCTAAGCCTGATGATCTGTAAGTTAAAATGACTTTTTAATAATCACCATCATCATCATCATAATTTTTATTATAATAAGGCTATATAAACTGCAAAATTTGCTGAGTGGCATGCTGAACTCTATACATAAACATTTTTCTGTTTTATTGTATATTTCAGTGATTATCAAACTTTTGAGTGCATTGGATTTACCTTCAAGACTTGCTAAAACAGATCCCTGGGTCCCAGTCTCAGATTCTATTGTAGTAGGTGTGAGGTATGGTACAAAAATTTGGATTTCAAACATTTGCCCAAGTTTGTGTATCTCAGATATAAATATTTTCAGTGTTAACCAGTCATTTTTTGTAAAACAGCTTTGTAGGCATGAAAATAAGCAACTTGCAGATTAAACATGAATTTTTAAATGTTTCATACTGAAAAATATTTTGGATAAGAGAACAAGACAAAACAAAAACTCAGTTTGGAAACTCTTTGTGTACTGTGTATGTATGTCAGATTTCCAACATAGTTCTAATATTCTTTGATAACTTCTCCCCTTAAATCTGGGCTTTGTAGTCATTCTTCAATGAAGATGTATTTACCTGAAACCATATCAACTAGTTAAATAAGTCAATTCAGTTCAATAGTTAATAAAGTTGATTAAGTGGTATGAAGAACTAATTTTTCCTGAGAATGTATAATTTGACCTATAGCAGTTCAATGACCTTTAAGGAACTTACCTAATTGCTATTTATTTTCATAGATTTAATTCTTTTAAAGGTGGCATAGAATAAACTGGTTGACTTTGTTGATCAGCGGTGTTACAGTATGTTGTTTAAAACATAATCCTTGACTGCCTGTCTACCACTTGCATATCATCACAAAGAGCAAACATTTTAATGTATCTGTTTCAGCTTCCTGAGTTACATAATAATAATTCTTATGGTTATACTTAATCATAATAATCATGCTTACTCATACTTATGTGTACTTATTTTTCATATACATATTCTGATGATTGAGTAAAAGTAAAATGTTTAGAGAATTCAATAAATACAACTTGCTAGATGATAACCTACATGGATCAGTTAAGAGATTTGAAGTATAGAACATTTTGTGCTTACTACCATTTATTTTCTGATTATAAAATAAGAAATACAGAAATTTATAATCAGAGGTTTAATAGTGGAGTCCATATGCCATATTAGTTTGTATACATATTTTATCTCAAATAATATACCTCTTTTAATTATAGTACTTCCCAAAGTTAATGATCACATTTTTCACATAAACTATATATTTTCTGAGCCTCTTGAAGAATTGTACATCTGGACAGATGAGCCCACATTCTTGATTCACACCTGGTAGCAATCAGCTGGAACTGCTATCTCTCTAACAAGGCCTCAATTCTCCAGGCCATCATCTGCAGCCAACCTGACTTATTTTTTTTTATTATCTGGACTTTCTGGATATGTGTATTTTTTAGACGTATATAGGAATATTAAATGTTTTAATCCAGATCCTATGAAAGCAGGGCCTGAGACAAGGAGTTATCTCACCTGATTTCTTGGGGGCATGTTCTTCAGGAAAAACCATTAAGGGAAGAGATGAAGCGGGATAGGAAAGTGGGAGAGGGCTGAGTAACTGGGTCTTAGGTAAAGTCCAGCCTTGGCCTGATCCACAAGGGGACCACTCTGGAGCATAAAACACACTACAAAGGTCTTCCTATCAGAGGGCTGGGCAAGCCTTTTGTAAACACACATCATCAGGAAACTATAGACTGAGAACTGATGATGGGAGACAGAATTTCATGGTAAGGCAGTTCCATTCATTACTGGATAACCTAGGGAGAAGGGGCACATGTGAGATTGAGCGACCAACAAGATGGGTAAAAATCAGCGCTGTTGAGATTATTGTTTGTTTCCCTACTGCTTTAATAAGGCAACTTGCAGTGATGAGTGTTCAGTGTAGTTTTTAAAAGTACAGTTGCAGAAGCAAATGTCTGAATTAAAATTCAAACTCTACCACTTACGGATTGTTGGGGGCAGGTTAATTAACCTTTTGTGTAATACTTTTACTCATTTGCAAAAACACAGATGATATTAGAATAATATCTTTATCATGGGGCAGTTTTAAAAATTAAAGAAGATTATAAAAGCTAAGAAATCAAAACTGTTTTGACCTGAATTAAACAGTGCATGGATATTTCCTATCATTATTATTTTTTATTCTTTATGAAAATACATGCACTATAGATGGATGGATAACCACAAAGTATATTAATTATGCCTTCAATATTAGGACAAAATTAAACACATTTTCTTGCAACCTGCTCTTATCATTTACATCAACAACTTTAGTTGCCTTTTCAAATATGCTTAAATATACTTTTTGTTAGTACGTTGAACTCCACTTAGGTTATATATGTATGTGCATTTTTAAAATCATATGTGATTTTTCCAACTCAAACTGTCCAAGAAATCAGACTGTGGTATTACTTAGCTAATGATCACAAATTATTTAATAAAATTTCTGCCACATAATAAAGTTTCTGTTAATTTTGGTTAGCACTGGAATTGTATTATAGAAATACACACTGACAGAGAACTGTCATTTATTAAATTTGGGGACATGATCAAATTTTTCTTTCCTAATTATAGAGTTGCAGGTTATTTTTATAAAATATTAGTTTTAACACATTCAATCAGTTCTTCTATCCATTCCAGATGATAAAATAAAGGAACTGGATTATTTATTAAAAAAAAAATCTCAAAAGTTTCTTGGGCTTTTACCAACACAAATTTTTGACTTTGGGATGGGCAGGTCAATAACATGTTCCAAGGTTTCATTTCTTTTCATGTCACAAATATTATAATTCTAAGCCCACTTTGTTTTAGTAGTGTTCCAAGAGTTATTTTTTAGTTCAAAAAAAAAAAAAAAGTACTTTTTTTTACAGCTTCAAAACTGATTCTTAACCCAAAAGCCCCATTAACTTTATCCATTTCTAGAGATAGAAAATTATGTAAAGCAAGACCTAAGTTGTTTTTAAAATTATACTATTTCCCTTCAGTGTTTTCTTGTTGCCTGTCTTACAAAAAATGAGAAGTTTAACATCATAGAGATGCAAAAAAGGCAGGTGATTATTATCTTGCAAGTTATTAACAGTGTCAGAGTAGCAGCCATAAAATATACGCCATAGGGAAAAATGAGTTGACTATGGGATTTATCTGCTCAGCAGGCATGTAAAGCCTATTTGTTTTAATGACATATTTTAGCACAAACAAGGAAACATGTTTTGTGGCAACAATCTTAATTAATTTGTTTTTGGTCAGGCTATATTCATTGCCAAATTTGAAAACAACAGCAATTATAATACTTAAAATTATGATACTTCACATTCATCTCTATTCATTGTAAAATGCCAACTATTTACTAGCTGAATCCTTTCCATGCAAAGATAGCCATACTTACAAATTCCACTTATAACAATTTTTATATTCCCAAGAAATTCACTGAGCATCTTGTGCACAACACACATATATACAGTATATGTGGCCATGGACATTTTTATATGCACATTAGTAACCATTATTTGAGACAACAGACCATATTTTTTTTAAATATTTGCATGCCTTTAAGTAGTAATTTGATCATAAAGGTCTAACAGTGGAAAATATTCTCAATTTGGAAAGTCATGCAGTTCACAAGCAGTGTTAAAATATGTCAATAAGCAGAAAAGTTGAACTATTTTTTATTGGTTATGTTAGAGAAATATGTTTCAGTGAAATAGATAAAATGTGCTGTGTCAATAGCCATTTGATAAAAGATAAAATTATACCATTTTCATTATAATGACACCTTTATCGACTAACTAAAATCCCCAGTAGGACAGCATTTGAGGCATAGAGTCATACTTATTTAATCTCTAGTTGCCTGAAGCATATTTTCACATTTATCCACCTGGACTTTAATTTCCATAAAGAGAGGTATTGTTTTTTCCCTTTTCCTTCTGATCCTCCTAACAGAACCTTGCCTGGAAAATAGTGCATTCTAAAGCATTGTGCTTGGTTTCATCCTTTAATAGAGGAATTCCTATTTTCTTTACTTCTTTCCCTTAAGTTCTAACCAGGGTTGATGAATCACAAGTTGGCACTTGTACCACTTTGGATGTATTATTGTCCCCAAAATGCCATTATCTTTGATGCAATCTTGTGGGGGCAGATGTATTACTGTTGATTAGATTGGAATTCCTTGATTGTTTCCATGGAGATGTGACTCAGTCAACTGTGAGTAAAACATTTGATTGGATAATTTCCTTGGAGGTGTGGCCCCACCCATTCAGGGTGGGTCTTAATTGGATCACTGCAGTACTTTAAAAGGATCCTCACAGGCCCAGATGTGGGCTGCAGATGAGAGAGAGTTTGAAGATGGGTGTTGAAAGCAGACTTTTGCTCCGGAGAAGCTAAGAGAGGACAAACACCCCAAGAGCAACTGAGAGTGACATTTTGAAGAGCAGCTGCAGCTAAGAGAGGACAGAATGCCCCAAGAGCAACACTTTGGAGAACGTCATTTTGAAACACAATCTGGGAGCAAGCAGATGCCAGCCACATGCATTCCAAACTAACAGAGGCTTTCTGGATGCCAATGGCCTTTCTCCAGTAAAGGTACCCTTTATTGATGCCTTTCCTTGGACACTTTATGGCCTGAAGACTCTAACTTTGTAACCAAATAACCCTCCTTTATAAAAGCCAATCCATTTCTGCTATTTGCAAAAGGACAGCATTAGCAAACTGGAAAAGCAATTTTATCTACTTCTATTATCCTAAGCCCTCATGACCAATTTTTAAATAATTTCTTGCACCCATTTTGAGTTAATGAGAACTGTGACCCCTTAACAAGAGAAATGTAAAAGCTCAATCAGCAAACCAAAATAACATCCCCATTACTTTATTTTTCAAATCCTTAAACCCTTATTATGGATTGGAATTTTGTCCCACAAAAAGATACATTCAAGCCCTAAACACTGTTCTCATGAAAGTGTTCTATTTGGAAATCAGTGGAGATGTTGCCAGCTAAGTGAAGGCTCTAATCCAAATGACTTCTTTGCTTCTAAGGAGAGGAACTTGAACACAGACAGAATGAGGTGCCAGCCACATGATGGAGGCACAGTTATGCCACTGATTGCTGCAAATCACCTGTCTGTACCCCCAGACTTAGAGTAAGCATGGTGCTGCCAATACCTGGATTCGGATCTCAAGCACCGAACTGAGCATAATCACATTTCTGTTGCTTTAAGCCATGCAGTTTGTGGTACTTTATGGTAGCCCTCACAATCTGAAACACCCCTTGATCCTCAGTGCTCATGTGTGTAGTGCATTCCTGTATGTAATGCCCTTCATAGTCTCTCTCTTCCTGTTAGCCCACATTGGAAAGACAAAACTCAGAACTGGTAAGGAGTTCTGTTTCATATAAGCCTATGGTCATTAGTTTCCTCTGGGCATATCTCTGCTTCTTTTATTCTCAGATCCACTTTTTTCTCATGGGAATGATTTTCCCTTTTCTCAAAAGGTTTTCTCTGACACAAAACATGTCTACCTCTGCTAAGACCTCAAATTTCTCTAAAATCTCAGGCCTTTCTGATATCCTCTTTAGTAATCTTCAGGTTCATGGCTTTTTTTGGTTACTATTAGGATCTCATAATGAAGTATGAAGTTGAGAAGGTGAGAAGGTTTCTTCTCCATGTACATAAAAATAATGGCATCTGAGCCCCACTAAGTAATCTGAGTGTATGTATTTTGCAGTGGTGTGCTGGTGTCAGTTGTTACTAGCTAATGAAAGCCAATTGCTAAATATTAAAAAGCTTCATGAGCCAGCCGTGAAATAATAGGAATAATATGCCATGTCAATTCTACACATCAGAACCCACTTCCCCAATCCTCAGAACTAGGTGAACCACTATGGACTTTGTACCACATGGGATATTACTTAGGGTAAGAATCTTAAGATGCCTATAGTCCTTTCCTCTAGCATAAAAGATAGCACCATAATTCTTTAAGAAGTCTTAATTTGATCATTACAATGGAGCCAGTTCTTATTTTGAGAATCTTTTCCCTCATGGAGAAACTGGGAAGGAGAAACAGTTTTATTTTTCAACTCAACAGGTCCTGCTTGCAACTAAGAGTGGAAATTGGCATTCTACCAGGAAATCTCTTTAACCAGGTCCACAAATCCATTAAGTAATCTTTTTTTTTTTTTTATTTTCCAAGTTCCTGCAGGGGACATTTTTGCCAACTTTTTTTTTTCTTCTACATAGCATGTGCTGCTTTTTATCTAGACTCAAATCATGATTCCCTCACTTTCTGTTCCCCATTGCCTCCTTACTGCTCTTTCATTCTCCATCTACCACAGAGTCCCAAAGCCATTACCACAAAATGTAGGTTTTAGTCTTAGAGCAGCACCCAACTTTTAGCACTAATTGTTGTTTCAATTATCCATAGCTGTGTGGAAAGTCAACTCAAAACCTTAGTGAGTGGTGTAAAACAACAGTGATTTATGGTTTCTCATGATTCTGTGAGTTGGCTGGGTGATTTCTATACTGGACTCACCTTAGACCCAATGTGTGGTTGAATTCAGCTGGCAGGTTGGCTTATATTAAAGGTTCAAGTTGACTTCATTCACATCTCTAAAAGTTGGTACTGAGTGTCAGGAGGTGTACATTGCTTTCCTTCCATTAGGCCCTCATTCTCTAGTATAGCTTTTTTTTTTTTTTTTCTTTTTTCTGCAGAAGGCTAGGTAGTAAATATTTTAGGCTTTGTGGCCCATTGGGTCTCTGTCTCCACTACTCAACTCTGCCACTAGAGTGTGAAATCAACCTTAGACAATATATAAACATATGCCATGGCCGTGTTTCAATAAAACATTATTTACAGGAACAGACAGTGAGTCAGATTTGGCCAGGGAACAGTAGTTTGCCTTTCCCTGTTTTAATAGACTAGATTTGTCTTAATTGATAAGTCTCAGGGCAGAATTCTGAGAGAAAGTCCCAAGGTAGAAATACTTCTCAAACTTCTGCTTGTATCATACTATTTAGACTCACTAGTCTAAATAAGTCATGTTGTCAAGTCAATGCACCAAATAAATGTATGAGAGGGCTAAAAATGGGCATAGATACAGGGAGGCATGATTCTTTGAGGACCACTAAGAAAATAATATAACCAGCATGGGTATTTTTATAGCTTTGAATAAATTATAATTTAATTGGTTAAATTTATTCTTCAAGATCTTTCCATTGGCATATATTACAGCAATATTTTAGTAGAAATCATTACAAAACAATAATGTACCATGCTAATATTCATATATAGTATATAATACATTATATATATATATATATATATATATATATATATATATATATATATGAGATAAACTGTCATAATAAGGAGCAAAACTAAAAGTTCTGGATCACTTGCTATCTTTCTTCTTTGTCAAAATCTCAATTTCATGCCTAATATAAAATTAAAAAAATTATCTTCTGTTTTTTAATTTTTCCTCATTTTTTTTTATTTCAGTGGAATTATGCTTATTATTTCCTAAAACAGTAATCGACAAGCTTTTTTTGCAAAGGACAAGAGAGAAAATATTTTGAGATTTGTGGACAATATTTTCCATTGTTCTTGTTTTGTTTTGCTTTTATAAACCCTTTGTCACTGTAAGCACCATTCTTAGCTCTCAAGACATACAAAATCAGGCCACAGGCTGAAATTACCCTAGAGGCTCTGGAACAACTCCTTTATCTTCATTGTATTTACCTCAACTTTGAGCAATAAAGGAAGATTGAAAGCTTACTTATCATTAGAAATTGACAGTTTCTATTTTATAGAAATTTATATAGATCAAGTTATAAAAGGCAGATAGATATATAGATATATGTATAGACATATACAGATATAGATATAGATAGATGGATTCATTGTTTTACTTAAACTCAGGATGAATGCTTACTTGGAGGGCCTATTTTACAGAGTAAGTCCATTTGATGATTACTTATTTAAAATGATAGATATTGCCTTAAAATCTGGGAAGTGGCAACTTTAGATGTGTTCCTTTTAGTGTGAATTATTTTAGTTTATGTGACTTCTCTTACTACACTCCAAAGTACTTCCTGGTACTTCACACATTTATGGTACTCACCTGTTCTACTTTATGTTACTCACCTTTCAATCCCTGGAAATGAGCAATACTTCCTTGCTTTAAACAATTTAATGCCTTCCTATTTTACTTTGGCTAAAACCATACATCCTTGATAAGGTTTCTTCATTTCTCCCCACTCAGATCACTATTACTGTCTCAGGTTGCATCTATTTTCTGTGTTTCTGCCAGCTGAAATTCCTTTTGTTTTTCTAATTGCTTTGCTATCATTGATTCTCCTGTTTTTGAACAAAACTTTTTCACATTTTTTCTAGTTAACTTCTGTCCATGTTTCAACATAACCTCCACAACCTGAGACATTATTCTCTGATAACCCAGACAAGATAAATAACAGTAATAATCAATGAAAAGTAATAGTGATATCAAATTTTTTTCCTTTTACTAAGCACCAGTGTTCTCAGGACTGTATTTTCATAAACTCATTTAATCCTTACAAAATCCCTAAGCAGTTGGTACTATTACTAATAGTAATAGTATTTACTATATCTTGATGTTGGACTTCTGGCTTTTTCAGGAACTTAAGCTTAAAAAAATAAATTTGTTTTCCCAAGCTTGTAGGTTGTGATTCAACACTTGAGTGAGGAGTCTGGCTTTGGAACCTGTTGAGTAAAATGACTTATATACCCCAAATTAGACATGTTCTTAACTTTAAGACACATTCCTGTGGGTGTGAATCCACTGTAAACAGGAACTCTTGAAGATGGTAATTTTTAGTTAAGTTATTGCACAGCAGAATGAAGGTGGGTCTTAATCTAGATTACTGAAGGCCTTATAAAGAACCAGAAAATGAAGTCAGTAAAAAATTAAAAGTAAAAAAGTGAAAAAGCAGAAGAAAGTAGAGGACATCACCATTTGATGATGTGATGAGAAAGCCAAGGAACCCCAAGAATTGCTAGCAGCCAGAAACAGAAAACTACTGTCTTTGGGGAGAAATGAAGCCTTTCCAATATCTTGATGTTGGACTTCTGGCCTCTGAAACCATGAGCTAATAAATGCTTATTTTAAGTCCAATCCACTGTATGTTATTTTGATAGCAGCCCAGGTAATCTAAGATTGTGACTCCATTCTTAACCATTATTGATTTATCTTAACAAAAACATCATGTCATTGCACTTTTCAAAAAAGCAAATAATGACAATAATTAAAAGAGCTAACATTTATTAAGACTCTACAATATTATAAGCATTATGTTAAATATAATTTATTTGTATTTTCACATAACCCCTTATAAGAACCCTTTTGAATCTAAGGCTTTTAGTAAAGGGGATAATGTAGTGATTGTTTGTTTTTTGAGTAACTCATATCATTTTCCTCAAAGACTTCAACTTCACATTTTTGGGAAAAAAATAACAACTTGACCTGTCAGCTTGACCTGATGTGTGTTTCCAGTTCACCTTAATACCTGATGGTAATGTCTGATGTTAGATCATGACCAAATAAATAAATAAATAAATAAATAAGTGCACCATCTTTTAAATCTCCAGTCCCTCACAATAGCCTAGAAAATCTTCAACTCCAAAAAAGATCCCCCTTATGTTCTCCATGCAGTTACCTGAACAATTGAAATTTGCTAGATGAAAATCCATTATAAAGCTGATAGTTTTGTCCTAAATTTATGACCACAAGATTTAACTTTACATTTGATATATTCATATAATTTTACATGCAAAGTAGTATAACTTTAGAAAACATATGGATTTTTTAATTTTGTTTTGTTTTGATTTTTAGCAGTGATGTATATTGTAAACCCTAGAGCTTTATGACTCTGGAGCTTTGTGGTAGCCAAAGCCACATGTGGGCATTAATTTAACAAAGAGTTATAATTAAAAACCAAATAAGATATACAAAAAATTAATACTTCTAAAATTGCCAGTTAAGAGATGTTAAAATGAGGAACATAGGCAGAGAACAATTGAGACAAACAGAAACAAATATTTTATGTAAGACTTAAACTCAACCATACTAATAATTAAATTACTATATCTATCTATATATATATATATATATATATACTGAATATTTCATTTAAAAGGCCAAAATTTCAGACTGTTTAAAGGTAAGAGAAAGACCGAAATAAACATTGTTTTTAAGAAGCATTTTGAAGTTAAAAACGTGGACAAATTGATAATAAAATATTAGGCAAAAACTTGGCAGGTGAAATCACTGCCCTCTCCCCTACATGGGATCAGGCACCCAGGGGAGTGAAGCTCCCTGGCAACGTGGAATATGACTCCTGGGGAGGAATGTACACCTGGCATCATGGGATGGAGAACATCTTCTTGACCAAAAGAGGGATGTGAATGGAAATGAAATAAACTTCAGTGGCAGAGAGATTCCAAAAGGAGCCGAGAGGTCACTCTGGTGGGCATCTTACACAGAATATAGACAACTCTTTTTAGCTTCTAATGAATTGGGGTAGCTGGTGCTAGATAACTGAAACTATCAAACTACAACCCAAAACCCATGAATCTTGAAGACAATTGTATAAAAATGTAGCTTATGAGGGGTGACAGTGGGATTGGGAAAGCCATAAAGACCACACTCCCCTTTGTCTAGTTTATGGATGGATGAGTAGAAAAATAGGGGAAGGAAACAAACAAACAAACAGACAAAGGCACCCAGTGTTCTTTTTTACTTCAATTGCTCTTTTTCACTGTAATTATTATTCTTGTTATCTTTGTTTGTGGAGTAATGAAGGTGTCAGGAATTGATTTTGGTGATGAATGTACAACTATGTAATGGTACTGTGAGCAATCGAATGTACGATTTGTTTTGTATGACTGTGTGGTATGTGAATATATCTCAATAAAATGAATATTTTAAAAAAGTGGATTATAAAAAAAAATATTAGGCAAAGATATCCCATACAAAGTACACTTTTTTAAAAATTCTGTTTTATTGAGATATATTCACATACCATACAATCATCCACAGTTAAAATCAATTGTACAAAGTACCATCATATAGTTGTTTGTTCATCATCACAATCAATTTTTGAACATTTCCGTTACTCCAAAAAAATAAAAATAAGGATAAAAATAAAAATAGAAAAGAACAACAAAACATCCCATCCCACTCCCCACCCTCCACCCCAATGCCCTGTTCCAGTTTGCTAGAGCTACTGTTATGCAAAATACCAGAAATGGATTGGCTTTTATAAAGCGGGTTTATTAGGTTATAAATTTACAGTCTGAAAGCCATGAAAATGTCTGAATCAAGGAATCAATAAGTGGAAACCATCACTGAAAAACAGCCAATGGTGTCCGGAAAATCTTTATTAGCTAGGAAGGCATGTGGCTGGTGTCTGCTGATCCCTTGCTCCAGTGTTCTTGTTTCAAAATGGCTCTCTCAAAAATGTCTCTGGGCTGGCATCTCCAACCATCTCCAAGCATTTCTAAGCATCAGCTTTCAAGTGTGTCTTCAAAAGTCTCTCTCAGCTTCTCTGAGATCCTTCTGTCTTTGTGCTCTCTTATAAGATTTCAGTCATTTAATTAAGACCACTCTGAATGGGCAGGTCCCACATCTCTGTGGACATAATTTAATCAAAAAGCTCACCCTCAGTTGACTGAATCACATCTCCATGGAGAGACTCAATCAAAACTTTCCACCCAGCAAGTTTGGGTTAAAAGATAATGGCTCTTTTGGGGGGACATAATATATGCAAACTGGCACACAACCCACGTCCCCAATTATTCATTTAATTTTTGTCTCCATTTTCCTACTCATCTCTCCATACATTGCATAAAGGGACAGTGAGTCACAAGTTTTTCACAATCACACAGTCACAATGTGTAATCTATATAGTTATACAATCATCTTCAAGAATCAAGTTTACTGGGTTGCAGTTCAACTGTTTCAGGTATTTATTTCTAGCTATTCCAGTACACTAAAAACTAAAAAGGGATACCATTATAATACATAAGAATAACCTCCAGAATAACCTCCCAAATCAATGTGAAATCTCTCAGTCACTGAAACTTTGTTTTGTTTCATTTTTTTTTCCCTTTTTAGTTCAGAAGTCTTTCTCAATCTCATGATGTTGGGCCCAGGTTCATCCCCAGGAGAGATGTCCCATATAGAAGAAAGGGCACTGAGTTTACCTTCCAAGTTGGCTTACAAAGAGAGGACACGTCTGAGCAACAAAAGATGTTCTCTGTGGGGTGATACTTAGGCACAATTATAGGTTGGCTTAGCCCCTCCTTTGCAGTAACAGGCTTCATAAGGGCAAGCCCCAAAATCAAGGGCTCAGCTTTCTAAATTGGCAGACCCCAATGCTTGTAAAAATATCAGGAATTCCCCATGTAGGTAAGTTTAATATTTCCATATTTTTCTCCAGTCCCTCAAGGGGGCTTTGCAAATGATTTTTATTCTCTGCCCAAATTATTTTGGCATGTATATGGGCTTCACACTAACCTGGACAAACTAGATTTCACTCCATATTAAAAGGGAAGTTATCCTCTTGTTGATACTTTAGTTTGGACTCTTTTATAGCTTTAGAACTGTAAATTTGTAATCTAATAAATCCCCTTTATAAAAGCCAATTCATTTCTGGTATTTTGCATAATGGCAACATTAGCAAACTGGAACAGCATCCTCCAGATGGGCTGCAATAGTCTACTTCCCTACCAACAATGAATAGGTACATCCCTCTCTCCACATTTTTTCAGGAACTTGTATCCCTCCATTTTCCCCTTGCAATTTTACTGAGACATATTTACATATCATACAGTCATCCAGAGAGTACAATAAATTGTTCACAGTATCATGGTATAGTTGTGCATTTATTACAACAGTCAGTCCTTAAACACATTCATTACTCCAAAATTAAAGTCAAAATAATAAAAAACAAGATAAAATAAAATAAAAAGGTCAGACAACACAACCACCACCAAGAATCCCATAATCCTTCTTTATATCCCCCTCTTATTACATTTAGCTTTGGTATTTTGCCTTTGTTACATCTAATGAAAGCATGTTACAGTGTTGCTATTAACTATGGACTCTAGTTTGCATTGATTGCATTTTTCCACAACCATCCCATTTTCAACACCTTGCAAAGTTGACACACATTTGTTCTCCCTCATGAAAACATTCTTATATTGGTACATTTAATCACTGTTATTGACCACTCTAGGTTTCACTAAGTTATACAGTCCCAGTCTTTATCTTCTATCTTTCTTCTGGTGTCATACATGCCACTAGCTTTCCTCTTTCAACCATACTCAAAGTCATCTTTTTTCAATGTACTTACAATATTGTGCTACCAACACACAGTATTGTGCTATCCATTTCTGAATCTATACAATGAATCCCATTGAACATTCTATACTCCTTTAGCAACAAAGGCCCAATCTCTACCGTCTTTCTATCTCCTGATAACCTGTGTTCTCAACTTTAACTCTCAAAGTTTGCTCATTAATGTTAGTTCATATTAGTGAGGCCATACAGTATTTGTCCCTTTATTTCTGGCTAATTTAACTCAATATAATGTCCTCGAAGCTCATCCACATTGTTATATGCTCCATTACTTTATTCTGTCTTACAGCTGCATAGTATTCTATCCTATGTATATACACCACAGTTTGTTTATCCACTCATCTATTGATGGATATTTGGGCTGTTTCCTTCTCTTGGCAATCATGAATAATGCCACTATAAACATCAGTTTAAAAAAGTCCATTCATGTCTTAGCTTTCAGTTCCTCTGAGTATGTACCTAGTGTTAGGATTGCTGGATCACATGGCATTTCTATACTTAGCTTCTTGAAGAACTGCTGCACTGCCTCCCAGAGCAGCTGTACCATTCTACATTCCCACCAACAGTGAATAAATGTGCCTCTTTATCCACATCCTTTCTAGCACTTGTAAATTTTTTTGTTGTTAATGGCCATTCTATTAGGTGTGAGATGGTATCTCATTATGGTTTTGATTTGCATTGCCCTAGTAGCCAGTAAAGTTGAGCACCTTTTCATATATTTTTGAGTCATTTGCATTTCCTCTTCAGAAAAGTATCTGTCCATGTCTTCTGCCCATTTTTTAATTGGGTTGTTTGCCTTTTTTTGTTGAGTTGTAGGATCTCTTTATATATTCTGGATATTGAACCCTTATCCGATATGTGGTCTTCAAATACTGTCTTTCATTGCAATGAAATGCCTTTTTTACTTTTCTGACAAAGTCCTTGGATGGACAAAAGTGTTTAATTTTGAGGAGATCCCATTTATCTATTTCTTCTTTCATCATTTGTGCTTTGGATGTAAAGTTCAGGAGACCACCTCCTGTCATGAGATCTTCAAATTATTTCCCTAAATATTCTTTTGAAAGTCTTATGGTCTTAGTGCTAATGTTTGGGTCTTTGATCCATTTTGAGTTAATTTTTGTATAAGGTGTGATATAGGGGTCCTCTTTCATTCTTTTGGATATGGATGTCCAGTTCTCCAAACACCATTTATTGAAGAGGCTGGTCTGTCCCAGTTTCATTGGCTTGACTGCCTTATCAAAGATCAGTTGTCCATAGATGATAGGATCTATTTCTGAACACTCAATTCAATTCCTTTGGTCAGTTTGTCTATATTTATGCCAGTACCATTCTGTTTTAACCACTGTAAGCTTGTAATATGCTTTAAAGTCTTTTTCTGCAAAGTAAGTTGTTGGGATTTTAACTGGTATTGTATTGACTTTATAAATCAGCTTAGGTTGAAATGACACCTTAACTATATTTAGTCTTCCAATCTATGAACATGGTTTGTCCTTCTATTTTGGTCCTCTGTTTTTTTGTTTGTTTGTTTGTTTGTTTTTAGTAGTTTCTGGTAGTTTTATTTGCATAGGTCTTTTGTGTCCTTGGTTAAGTTTATTCCTAAATATTTGATGCTTTTGGTTGCTTTTGTAAATGGAATTTTTTTTCTTGATTTCCTTCCAATGTTGCTCATTACTAGTATATGGAAACAATACTGATTTTTGCACATTGATCTTGTACCCTGTCATTTGCTAATTCGTTTATTAGCTCTAATAGCTTTGGTGTAGATTTTTCTGGATTTTCTACATATAGAATCATGTCATCTGCAAACAGTGAAAGTATTACTTCTTCATCTCCAATTTGGATGTCTTTTATTTCTTTTTCTTGCCTAAATGTTCTTGCTAGAACGTCCAGCACAATGTCAAATAATAATGGTGACCATGGACATCCTTTCTTGTTCCTGATCTTAAAGGGAAACATTTCAGTCTTTCTCCATTGAGTATGATGTTAGCTGTGGGTTTTTCATATATTGCCTTTATCATACTGAGGAAGGTCCCTTCTATTGCTATCCTTTTGAGTGTTTTCAAGTTAAAAAATACAGAAGAAATGAAAATAAAGTACTGGGCAAATATGTACCATATACAGTACACTTTTAGGCAGGAAATTACTAGTGATAAACATAAACATTCAAGAATATTACAAGGGTCAGTTCTTTAATTACCAAATGAATATAGCTAGAAATTAACATAGAAATTGACAAAAGAAAGGAAGCCATTTTAAAAGTGCACAATTGTATCAGAATGTATTTTAAAACCTCTGAGTAATTGAAAGAACAAATACAAGAAAAAATCAGAAAGCACATAAAATATATCAACACTACTCTCTCAAATAACCTACTTAACATTTATGGAACACTAAGCATGAGGACTTCTGACTATGCATTTATTTCAAGGACATGGAACATTTTCCCAAATCAACTACATTGTGGGACATGAAAACAAGTTTCAATGCGTTTTGAAGGATTGAAATAATATACAAAGGTTCTATCGTCATGATGGTAGCAGATTAAAAATAAATGCCATGGTATATGGAAAATCCCTAAATAAAGCAACACAGTATAAAATAATGCATTAAGTGTATTAGGTAATCTCAATGGAAATTTAAAAATATTTCAACTTGAATAAACCTGAAGATACAGTACAGTACTGGACAGCCCCTGACAACAATAAATTATCCAGCTCAAATATCAGGGTTGAGAATCCTGGTCTACAAGTTGGTAAAGGATCTGCTCTCTATCTTTCCCTGCCACATTCATACTACTTGTGATAGTGAAGTCATGTGACAACATAGTGGTGTCCAAGTATTTAGTCAAGCAAGCACCGACCTGATTGTTATTGTGAGAATATTCATGATTTAAATCAGCAGTCAGTTGATCTATGAGTGACTACTTCTGCAAAAAAAAAAAAAGGAGATTGTTTTCAACAATGAGAGAAGTCTCATCCAATCTCTTAAAGGCTTTAAAGAAAGAACTGATGATTTCACCAGTTAGAAAGAATTTTGATCTCTATTTGCATCAGCCAACTTTTCCTGTGGTGGAATTCACCAAAACCTTCATCATAGTTTCCAACTTGCAGCCTGCCCTATGTATATATGTGAATATATGTATGTAATATTTTGAGAGTTGTTATACAAATTGGCTCTTGTGACTGTGTGGATTGGCAAGTCTGAATTCAGATCTGCTTCCTTGGAGAACCCTAATACACTATGTTATTCTATATTGTGCATGTGTTAAATTCACCCTATTGGTCTTGCTTCAGTATCTCAGTCAAGCTGTACTCTTTCTATTTTATGGGACTTTGCTTGAATTTCCATTTCTCTTGCTTGGCACACAGACAATTCCTTCTAAAAAGTGATGATTCAGCTTAAATAGCAGAATGGCATGTGCAACTCCCATACATAAAGCATATTACCCCTCCTTATTCTCTCTCTGATCATCTCTAATCCTATTGCTACCTCTAAGGCTCTTATCACAATTTGTATTTTATTTTTGCTTTTTTCCATATTCTAGCACTTGATTATAAGCTCCATAAGAAATAATGATATCCTTCTTATATCATTCTTAGTTTTACTCTATCCTTCATATGTCATTCTTAGTTTTTACTCCATCCACTGTCATGCACAGCATGTAGCATGTCATAGGGAGTTGATAAATTTTATATGGGTTAGATAATTAACCATATCTGAAAATTAGATTAAAGAAAGTATGTACCTGGTTCAAATCACAGTATATTTTATGATTGATCCTCTCTTAAGGTATATTACGTATTAGTCAAACTTCTGTAATATTTATAAATAAGAATTGAAACAAAAGAGAAAGAACATATGGTGGAAAAGTTAATTTCTTGAAGAAAACAATAAAATGAATCTAGGAAATCAAAATGCAGGAAAAAAAGCTTTCAGCTTCAGAGTCTTTCTAAGTAAAAAGTGAATATAGAGTAGTCAAGGAATTGTATAATTTTAATTGAAATTAAATGCCATTCAGTTACAATGCTCATTTACAAGTATTAATGAAAATCACCTTAAATTTTTGGTCTTCTAACTCTTTTAACCAAATCATTTCCCCCCCTGCTATATGAACTGACAATATATGTGCCCATATTATTTATTTAAAGGTTAGATGTTTCTCCTTATTTTTAATGCTGTTGCCAAAACCGCTTTACTGAACTCAATCAGGGAAAATAACATTAGAAAGAATTAAAACACAGCAAGTGTTTTTAAGTTTCTGTGATTTTGAAAAAGTCCTTTATTCTTTCTGAACTTTATTCACTTATAAAGTAAAACAAAGTAATACTCTGTCTCACAAATAATTCAATAGGTACAAATGGGAAAAAAAGAACAGTAATTTAATCTTAGATAGGAATTTGTTGACCTAATTATTTATAAAGCTAAGGTAGATGAAAATACTTATTAATTATTTTACAATATTTTGCAGAATAAATTTTCAAAATAAAACATAAATGTTTTCTTATAGACCAAACTTCTAGGGGAAGAAACTCTTAATTGATTCATAATATTGAAATGTTTACTCTAGTTTCATTTTTATTAGATTTTTAAATACTTCATTTAATACTATAGGAAATGCACAAAACAATATTATTTTAATGACAGTATATCATTAATATTATAGATAATAATGTCCAACATGGTGGTAATTTAATGTAATATATTTTTAATATTATGTGAAAATTGTAAGATACCATGAAAGCATTAACATAATCAGCCAAGTCAAAATGTAGTTTCACTAATTTTTATTTATAATTTTAGAGGCATAGTAAAAATAATATGCCTTGCTATCCACATGGTTACATAGGTATACAAACACATCTGTGCCTTCATATCCCCAGCACAGAAACTCTCCTTATAGACTTATCTAATTCTGGATTAATGGAGTGATCAACTTCTGTTTTCTTAGAAAATGCAATATTCCATGCAAGTTTGCATACTTGTAGCTCTCATGGTAACTAGAAGCCATTTCAGATGAAAGTAAAATTTTAAAATATTGTGGTGATATGTGAAGCAAGATAATTGCTGTTTATAATGCAGAAAATAATGTCTATCACTAGCATAAATTCTAAACTGACACCTGAAGCACATTGCCTTGCCCTCTAATTTATTAGCACAGTTTGTGCATTGTGCCATGGTTACATAGCATTAAGAAAATTGCTAGGCTCCAAAACATAAAAATAGATTTAATTTACACCTGTGCTACATGCCCTGTATGTCTGCTTCTGTTTAGTATGGTTGAGAACGTGGAAGTATGCAATTGTCCTATACTACCTTTTGTATGAACTCAAATTACAAAGAAAAAAAGTCATTTTTTTTTTGTGAAACTTGATTGAAGGTTCATAAAAACAAAAGAAGTTCAATGCCTATTTTATTTGATTTGTATTTTGGTTTCATTTGTCTCATAAGGAGTTAACTCTTTCTCACATAAGTATCAAGAAATTGCAAAACCAATAGCACGAAATAGTCAGACCATGTTGTTAAAAAAAACCTGAAAGCTTTTTCATATCTAGAAAACCTATAATTTTGTAGGAAAAAAAGAACAATTTCTACTTTTAGTTTTCAAAATTTCAGAGAAATATTTTGAGCGTGAATACTTAATACTTTCTACTTGCACCTATACTTTCATACTTTCATGAAATGAACAATATATAATAATCATTTGTAATTTGATTTTTTCCTTTGAGAGCTATGTTAGTAGCTACAAATATTTTCCCTTTTCTCTCCATTATAAGATATATCACCTAAAGGACATGAGTCCACAAATTGATATGACCAAAATTCTGGGTAATCTAGCTTGTCTTTAATGATTTCATGAATTTTTTTTAACAAATTGCATAAATGTATAAATTGAAAGAAAAGTAACTTTGGTTCCAATATTTTAAATGGAAAAATTAGAACTTTACTTCTACTTATATCTTCCTGAGTTTGCATTTTGGGTAACCATCTTGCAGAAACATCATTCTGAACTTTCTGAGTTATTCTGTTTCCTGAAATCATTTAGTGAATCATTCAAAGGTTTGTTTTTAATAATTTGTATCCAAATCTGCCCTCTGGATATCACATTTCTCACTCTTGATCTTGTACCAACATTCCATTCTCAATGCTGGGTCAGTAAGCTGCTAAATCCCATGTGAGAAATACGTTAGACAAATGAGGTAGAGACATGATGCAAATATTCCAAGATCATAAAATTAGTGAATAGTAGGTCCTTTTTTTCAAATACATGACTGACTTAAATCACGTGACCTTAAATACTATGGTGCACCATCTCCACATTTAGGAAAGGACTTATTGTCTCATAGCCAATGAGACAACTAATTGATTTTTCCTTAAAAGACTCAACCATATTTTGGTGGACAACAAATTCCATAATTTGTAATAAAACCATAAATTTCAAAGTTGAAGTCATCTTAGTTTCTAAACTACTTTTTAAAATATAGCCATTTTCTTTTTTTATTTTTCCCTTTCTTAGAGAAGTTGAGGTTTTACTGAACAATCGTGCATAAAATATAGTTTTCCCATATACCACCCTATTATTAATACTTCGCATTGGTGTGGAACATTTGTTAAAATTGATGAAAGCGCATTTTTATAATTGTACTATTAACTGTAGTCCATGATTTAACTTAGGATTTGCTGTTTTGTGAAAAAAATCCATAGATTTGAAAGAAAATTCTGTTACTATATGCACAGTCTAAAAAATATTTCTGACAATATTTCATTTTATTTAATGTATCTGTTAATATCCAAAATCATATACACTTACATTATTTACTACTCAAACTATGATCAGCAAAGTGGCAGCTGTGGCATCACCATGGAATTTGAAATGAAGACTCTGAACCCTACACTTATGTACTGAATCAGCATTTGCTTTTTAATAGGATCCCATGTGAATTATATACACATTAAAATATGGGAAGCACTTTCTGGACTATCATGAATGTCCTTCCAATTGAATAAAAATTAAATTCAACTCTAAAATAATCTATATGTCTATTTATATATATTATATCATTGCTTCCATAAAGTATGTGGATTAAAATATACTTTGCTTGTATAAATCCAAACCAAAATATATCACTGCCATGGAATTATTAATTTACTAGTTATTAATTAAAGCTAGAATTAAAATTGTTTTAATGATAAAAGTTTACCATAAACTTTTTTATAGCAATTATAGTTTTGGTATAGCTTCCTCATCTTAGTTAATACATATATTAATAAATTATATAATAAAAATCTATGCATTATATACAATAGAAGAATAATTACTAATATATAATTATAGAATTGATAATGGAAAAGATTTAACATTTTTGTTCATGCAAAAGGGAAAAAATATATAGTAATTGCATCAGGGTGTTTTTCATCAAGTTATTCTGACTCATTTGGCCTTGATGTCCATAAGCCATGGTGAATAAGTCAAACGTCACTGTGGCAAGATAAATGACTTATTGTTTTTATCCTAAAATTTACTATCCAAAAGTGATTGCATTTTGACAATAAAACATTCTCAGACTATCCCTCTCATTGAATGCCATATACTTTTTTGTTTATTTTTACAACAAAAGCCATTTAAAGTTTTTTTTTTTCTCAACTAATAACAGGTCTCTGAAACAGTGAATTTATGAAGGAACAATTTTCAATTTTTATAGTGAAAACTATTAAGAGCTGAGAGAATGCCCTTATTTTAAAGCACTCTTTCTACTCTGGGTATCTTATAACTATTATTATTTCAGTGACTGGAATGCAAATGGACAAGACACTACACTCCATTCTTCCATCCCAAACTTTTAATAAAAAAGAGTAAAACCTCACATAGGAAGTGTTAGGAGAGATCAGTGACCTCTCCCCAAACAAGAGTATAATTTATACAGATGCCTGCTCTCCAACTGAACAGTCCTAGAGAAATATGAGTTACTTTGACATTGTAAACAGAAGAGTGAAGTGTGCTAGCACAACCTTTATTATTCTCCTGTAATAATTTTTCAGCAAATACACTTCAGAGAGTATATAATGCTTAGAAGGGTATTATTTTTTTAAAGATAAAACATCTACTACCATCCAACACAACTAATATTTTCCTCTACTTAGATTTTTATCAATTTCCACCATTGTATTAGCATTAAACTTAAGCCACAATTGCTCATTAATTTTTTTCTAAAACTTCTCAAATGATTTCTCTAAAAAATTCTTCATTTGTATTTGAATCACATTAGAAAGAAAGTGAACAATTATTATTATAACAGTTAAGCTTCCTTAATTTGACAGAGCAAATTGGTGAATGGAGATAATTTGGGGTTGGTTAGAGGAATCTGGAATTGGAAGCCAACTACATTCTTAACATAATAGAATCTAACTCTTTCCATCCAGAAGCATGGAGAATGGACCTCACCACTGTAGCTGCAGTCTATTAGTTTCAGTCTGCAGAACACACCTGCATAAAGAATTCTCATCTCCTTACCTCCAAATCTGCCAAACTCCTTAACCTGTCCTCACATTTGCCCCTTCTTTTTGTTATCAAGAATGAAGTATCCCTGCTACTATTTAAGTCCAAGCCCTTCACTTGTGCTCTGGGTTCTATCCACAATTTGCTTTTCAAGGTCTTTCATTACCAGTTTATCTCTTGACTTTTGTACGATCTTAGAAATACACATCACGTTCCCTCCAACTACTATATTTCCTCCATTTCACAGCAAAACTTCTTCAAGAAGGTGTTTATAATCAGTACTTCTACTTCCTCTATTTCTCCCCCCTATTATCTCATCATGACAGAATGAATCAGTCCTTCCTACTCACTATTGTAATAAATTTCCTGGTTATAGTCACCAAGGATTTTCATATTGTTCTTGTCACTTTATGCTCAACTTACTTGATCTGACCACATCATTGGACATCCCTCTTTCTTGAATAAATATTCTCCTTTGGATGCCAGAACAAAACTTTGTCCTTTTCTGTTTTGTTTTTTCTCCATATCACTAGCCACATATTCTAAACAATCTTCACTTTTCTCCTTCTTTGTAAATTCTTGATTGTGAATTGCCTAAATGTTTAGTCTTCACCTTAATTTTTCTTAAATTTGTACTCTACTATTTAATTGACTCTAGACATGATTTTTCACACCATATTTAAGTTAATAGGCTCCAAATTTTATCTCCTGCCCTCACCAAATATCAGAACCATTTACCCTCCACTCATAATCCAGCCATGCCCCACATGGCTATCTACTATGCATGACCATAATAAAATTATTTCTCCCAAAAAACTTTTACATCCTTCCAAGTTCTTTATTTTAGAATTTTGCAGACTATTTATTCAGTGGTTAAACCATAGGGCTAGGAGTTAGAATTTATTCCTCTTCTTTTCCATCAGCAATTACTACATCTCTCTACCAAATACGTCCTGAAGATGTCCACATTTTTCCTCTCCCCTGACACTTGCTTTTGAACCAACTGCCATCAACAGCCATCTAGGCTACACTGAAGTAGCCTGCTAACCATCCTCCCTACTTTCACATTCTCCATAACCCAAATTAGAGTGCATTTTTCACATAGAAGTTAGAGGAACATTTGAAAGTGTAAGTTATTTTATTAACCAAGTCAACATCCAGTTGATTCAAATGTTTTTATAATAAAATCCAAGCTATTTATTTTGGTCTCAGAAGTCTGACATGGCCTGGCCCAAGAGATCATCAGTGTTATCACCTCTGAGTTTCCCCTTCACAGCTCACTAGTGTCTAGCCATGTGAATTTTTTTTCTAGCCCTGATGACTTCAAACTGTTTTTCAGGCTGTGAAGTTATTCTGTTTAAATAGCTGGTGCCTTCTTGCCATTAAGGGAGGACCACTTAAATGCCACCTCTTCCAAATGACTTTCTCTGACCATCTAACATACAGCAGCACTCCATTCCCTCTACATCTGTTATTTTATTGATCATAGCAATTAGTATAATGACTGGATTTCCTGCTTATCTAATTGTTTAATTTTTTCATTGAGTGTCTGCTAACTAGACTATAATATCCATGAGAAAAGTGGTTTTTTGTTTTTGTTTTTTTTTTTTTTTTGGCTTGTTTTTTAAACTGTCATATCCCCAATGTTTGAAAAATACCTGGCACCTCACTGGTGTACTCTAGACATCAGCTGAATAAATGAATACACTTCAATTAGTATTTATGTCACAAATGTTATTATTTTTCCTGGGAACATATGAAACCCACAGATGAGGGATCCAAGGGTATCCAGCTCTGAGCAATAATAGAACACAGAGCTAAACAAAATCAGATACACTGGCTTATAATTGACATAAATACATTCAGAAGATGCACATTCAAGTTATATTTATCTTCCTGTTTTGATACAAATAAAATCAGGCTCAAACTCCACTCCCTTGGAAGTGAGAATTTCAATATCAGTTGTGTTATTCTGAGTCCTGTCTTGGATAAGTAGACAAAAGTAATAACTAGAGAATTTGAGTTTCCTGGGTCTTCACTCTATAGTGGTTGATATTGTTCTTTCTGTCTCATATTAATTTCCTGTCAAATATAGGCACTGAAAAATTTGGTAAGATTTTCAGGAGCTATCTACCACAAGAATCCTCTCAACTGAGTGTAGATTCAAAAACAAAATTAGGGGGTGGGGACATTTCCCCAAATTGTACAACTTTTATTTTTCAGTAATATAACAAAAAGTTCTTAGAAATTCAAATATCTATGCTTAGCCACTTCTTAAGGTATCAGAAAATAAAAATGTAAATACCTAATTTTTTCAAATTCCTCCAGCATTTACAAAAATCTATACAGTAGGAAACAGTGAAAAAGGATATGCAAAGTATAAATAAACAGCATATCTTTCCCTTTTTTTAACTTGCATATACCGCCTTGTTGTCTACAAGTACCTAACCAGTGTCCTCCTTCTCCTCTCAGTAAGACTGTATTATTCAGGAGCTCCCTTATACTGTTTCATTTCCACTGTTTCTCTCTACTTTTTTTTTTAACTTTTTAAAATTTTATAACTATTAGTTTTAGTTTTATTTTATAATTTTTCTTCCAGAGGACCACTGGTATCATTTGTAAGTTAAAACCATACATGCCATGCCATAGGCCTAAAAATCACAGAAACATAACTCAAAAACAAGCTTAAGTATTTTGAGCACCCTCAGCTTTATGGATCTACAATACAACAAGCCCCATGGATGATGTTAATCTTTTATCAGTTTTCAATGTATCTGCTCTCCTAGTCATATTGTGGATTTGGGTATCTAAATAATTATTAAATATAATAATTATTTGAAGTACCAATTGTTGTATAGGTATTAATCTCTTGGAGGGAAGATGAAATATATAATTGATTAAAATGATTTTATTATAAAAATCACTATTATGTGAAGCTTTTGGTAAAAATAAAACAAACATTGGTTCAAACTGTGTTCAAAGCCAAAACTAATGAAGACTTTAGAAAAAATTAATAATTCCCTTTTCATCTATTCAAAGAGACATGAATTTTTGTACTCTTAATGGCATCTCTGGAACACTGTGAATCTCTGTCTATCCTTATTTAGTCTATTTTCACTTAACGGTTTCTCCAACTCTTAGATTTAGTAAGCAAGAGTAACAGAGTAAAACCATCCCATGACCAAAGTTTCAGGAAGATAGAGGGAACAGGGATATTCCCTTGACATTAAATACTGGAATGACAGAGAAAAGTTCTTGAAAACAATAAGCACACATTTATATATGTGCAGTATTGATTCATATCATTTTATTCTTAATAAAAATAGTCAAATGATATTTGTGTAGTAAACTTTTTATCTGAAAAGAGTTTTGGATTGACAGAATTATTAAAAGATAGTGCAAAGAGTTCCTATAACCCATTTACTCATACTCTCATTTCCCCTGTTTTCAACATCTTGCATTAGCATGGCATATTTGTCATAATAAATGAAGCAATATTCATAAAATATTTTAAATTAATGACTACATTATATTCACATTTAATTGTTTTTTTTTTTTTTCTTAATGACTTTTTTGGTCCAGGATACCACATTGCATTTAATTGTCAGGTTCCCTTAGGCTCCTCTTCACTGTAACAGTGTCTCAGACTTTACTTTTTTTTGATGACCTTGAAAATTTGAAAGATCACTGGTTGGGTATTTTGCAAAATGTTTCCCACCTCAAACCTGTCTGATGTCTTCCTCATAATTAGACTGGAGTAATGCCATTTTGAAGGAAGACTGCAGAATTAAAGCGCATTCTTATCACATCATATCAAGAATACATACTACAAATACGACTTATGTATGTTAGTTTTGTCATTGATTACCACCAGGGGTAGTATTTTTCATGTTTCTCAATTATATAGGAAATAACTATGTGCATCCCTCACTTAAGGAGTAGAGAGTTATGATGTCCCACCTAGATAAGGGGAGAGTATCTACCTCAAATACTTGAAATTCTCCTCCATAGAAGATCTATCTAGTCTCCTCCAGTTATTCATTTATTCCATCATTTATTTGTATTAGCGCAGACTTGTAGAAATGTATTTTATATTTTGCGTTGTAATCCAATATAAATGTATCAATTTTCTTGGTCCAATTGTTCCAACTTTGGCCATTGGACGCTGTTTCAGTTATGTCTGGGTCCCTTTGACAAATTCCCGTCACTGTGGGTTGTTTTTTTTTTAATATATCATTTTTATTTCCACTGTTACAAGATACTTCCTGGTTTATGTTATAGTTCCTTCCCCAGTCTTAGATGTTCCAAGAAACCCTTGTTCCTTTTATTAGAAAATGGTATAAGAAACCAAGATCTAGGTGCTGGGTATACTCATTGCTATGGCAATGCCGTTGCTACCAGTCCCTCTCACCCTCTCAGCTGACAGAAGCTAGTATCTACACATGTAACTCCTCTCTCTCTCTCTCTCTCTCTCCCTCTCTCCTCTCTCTGTCTCTCAGATATATGTATTTGAGATGTAATTCTCTGTTTCACTGTTAACCTAAGCATGAGTTCACCCTGTTGTCTCCAACTTTTACCAATTAACCATATAGATCATTTTAGCCATTTCCTCTTACTTTCTGCATGCTCCCATTCTAACTGTGAGAAACCTGGCTCTCAACATCTGCCCTCTATTTGCTTAATTGTTCAGTTTCAATATATGCAAAGTGGTTTCAGAATAATCTGCACCACCATGGGAAACAACATTCTTAACTAGAGTTCAGTACCTAGCTACAGTTTCTTTGCCTCTTAACTTAACAGAAGCCACTCATTTTCAAAGTTGGTTCGATCATCACTTCATTTCCCCCACCTGTTTAGAGAAGCTGATTCATTCATTGTAATAAATTTAAATTATTTTGTCACATGTTGCTTCTCATCCTGGAATCCTAAGATCTCTAAATTAATTTTTAAAAATTTATATTCATTAAGGTTACCCTTTATACTTAAATTTTGTTGGGTTTTGTTAAATGCTAACTGTCTTGAATTCACCATTTTAATGCCATACCAGAATAGATTCTCTGCTCTAAGAAGCATCTCTTGTGCTTCAACTATTTACAACCCAACCAAAATTTGAAGCAACCAGCAATCTGTGTATTGTCTCAACTCTTTGGTCTTTTCCAGAAAATCATATGACTGAAATCATACACTACTAGTTTTTTCAGTCTGGCTGGTTTCACTTAGTAGCTTACATTTAAGATCCATGTATTTTTGTGGTTACATAACATATTCATTTTTATACCTAAATATTATTCCATGTTTCCTATGCTTATTTGTCATCTGTATATCTTCTTTGGTGATGTCCATTCAGATCTTTTGGCTGAATTTTAATTGGCTTTTTAAAATTTTCTTAATGTTGAGTTTAAAGTGTTCTTTTATATTTAGGAAACATTGGTTAGTTTTTTCAGTAAGGTGTTTGGCAAGTATTTTCTTTCAGGTTTTTAGTTCATTTTTCACTCTTGTTCACAGTGACTTTCATAGAATATAGGTTTTAATTTTAATAAAGTACTTCTTATATTTTTTTCTTTCATGAGTCCTACTATTGATGTTCTATGTAAAAACTCATCACCAAACCTAAGGTCCCATATATTTTCCTTGTTTATTCAAGACGTTTTATAATTTTATATTTTACTTTCAGGTCTCTGAGTCATTTTCAATGCAATTTTATTGAGATATATTCACATACCATACAATCACTCAAAGTGTACAATCAGTTGTTCACAGTATCATCTTATAGTTGTACATTCATCACCACAATTTTTGAACATTTTCATGACTTCAAAAAAACTAATAAACAAAAATAAAAATAAAAGTAAAAGTAAAAATGAACACCCAAAACATCACATACCCCTCCTTCTCCCCTTATTCATTTACTTTTTGTCCCCATTTCTCTACTCATCTGTCCATACACTGGATAAAGGGAGTGTGAGCCACACAGTTTTCACAATCATATGGTCACATTCCATTTATCAGTCGATGTACCCTTAGACCACCTCCTTCAATTGAAAATCATGAGTACTGCCACTATAAACACCAGTGTGCAAATGTCCATTCATATCCCTGCTCTCAGTTCTTCTAAGTACATACCCAATAAGTGGTTGCAGGACCATATGGCAACCTCACATTTAGCTTCCTGTGGAACCAGCACAGTGCCTTCCAGATGGGCTGCACCATTCTCCTTCTCCACCAACAGTGAATAGGTACTTAACTCTCTCCACAATTTCTCCAACACTTGTATCCCTCTTTTTATTTTTACATTTTTATTCACAAGCTATACAATCCATCCTAAGTAAAAAATCAATGATTTCCGGTATAATCACATAATTATGCATTCACCACCACAATTTATTTGAGGAAATTTTCACTTCTTCCACAAAGAGGAAGAGGAGAAAAAACTGAAGAATAAAAAAATAAAATATAGAAGAAAAATTAAAATAAAATAAATACAATGTGAAGGTCATACAACACCACCACCAAGAACCCCATGTCATTCCTTATATAGCCCCCTTACAGACATTTAGCTTTGGTATACTGCTTTTGTTACAATTATGGAAGCATACTACAATGTTACTGTTAACTACAGACTCTAGTTTGTGTTGACTGTATTTTCCCCCGTACCATCCAATTTTCAACAACTTGCCATGTTGAAATTCATTCGTTCTCCCTCATGTAAAAACATTCTTAAATTTGTACAATTTAATCACCATCATTGGACACTTTAGGTTTCACTAAGTTATACAGTACTGGAATTTACTGTCTGTCTTTCCTTCTGGTGTCATACATGCCCCTAGTCTTCCTCTCTCAACCATACTCATACTCATACTCATCTTTGTTCAAAGTGCTTACAGTATTGTGCTATCATCACACAGCATGTGCTATCCATTTCTAGATCTGTACAATCAATCCTGCTGAACATTCTGTACTCCTTCAGCATCAAATTCTCGACCTCTACCCTCTTTCTACCTTCTGATAATCTGTGTTTTCAACTTTAACTCTCAAAGTTTGCTCATTAATATTAGTATATTAGTAAGACCATACAGTATTTGTCATTTTGTTTCTGGCTAACTTCACTCAGTGTAATGTCTACTGTCCACCATGTTTTCTTTTGGATATTTTATACCATATCTTATTTTATTTCTTTTCATTTTTTTCTCTCTTTTCTACACTTTTCTCCAAACTTCTCTACCTGTCTTTTTCTATCTGACTGTAGTGCTTCCTTTAGTATTTCTTGTAAAGCAGGTATCTTGTTCACAAATTCTCTCAGTGTTTGTTTGTCTGAAAATATTGCAAACCCTCCCACATTTCTGAAAAATAGTTTTGCCAGATATAGAATTCTTGGTAGGCAGTTTTTCATGTTCAGTATCTTAAATATGTCATACCGCTGCTTTCTTGCTCCCATTGTTTCTACTGGGAAATCCACATATTTTCTTATCAAGCATCCCTTGTATGTGATGGATCACTTTTTTTCCTGCTGCTTTCAGAATTCTCTTTGACTTTGACATGATAATCTAATTATTAATGCCTTGGAGTAGGTCTATTCAGCTGTATTCTGTTTGGAGTATGCTGTACTTCTTGGATCTGCAATTTTATGTCTTTCATAAGAGATGGGAAATTTTTCAGTTATTATTTCCTCCATTATTATTTCTGGCCCTTTTCCCTTCTCTTCTCTGTCTGGGACACCATGACACAGATGTGTGTGTGCTTCATATTGTCATTCAATTCCCTGAGATCCTGCTCATATTTTTTTTCCATTCTTTTCCCTATCTGTTCTTCTGTTCATAGGATTTCAGATATCCTGGCCTCCAGTTCACTGATCTTTCTTCTGCCTCTTCAAAGCTGCTGTTATATGTCTCTATTGTGTTTTTAATCTCTTGTATTGTGCCTTTCATTCCCATAAGTTATGCCAATTGTTTTTTTTTCAAACTTTAGAGTTCTTCCTCATGTTTGCTCAATGCCATCTTTATATCCTTCATCTCTTTTGCCAGATCTCCCCTCAACTTGTTGATTTGATTTTTGAATCAATTTAGCATATTTGTTTGAACATCTTTAATTTGTTGTTTCAACTCCTGTATCTCATTTGAAGTGTAAGTTTGTTCCTTTGAATGGGCTATATATTCATTTTTCCTTGTGTGACTCACAACTTTTTGTTTTCTAGGCATCTGGTTTCCTTGATCACCCCAATCACATTTTCTCACACCGGATGAGCTCATGTCTCAGGAGCAGGTTATAATTAGTATCAAGTTTCCCTGATGACGAGGCCCAGAATGTTGTCAGTCTTTTCTGTGAAGCCTCTTGACTCTGTGCTTTTCCTATCCTGATCAGCAGATGGCACTTGTCAGTGCGTAGCTCCCCACTGGTGTAAAGAGACGTGATGCCTTTAATTCTCAGCAGACTCTGTCTCTGCCAGGGACCAACAGTAGTCAAAAATCAAGTTTAAGCTATATCTGTTTTTTTGTTTGCTTGTTTGTTTGTTTTTCCCCTAGACCCTGGGGTCTGAATTCTTTGAGGGAGGGCAGCCCCTTGAACTGGGCCCCACCACCTTTTCTTGGGGAAGATATTCCCTTTAGCAAATTGTCTCCTTCACTTGACTTTTTCCTTTGTCTTCCTATCTTAACTCCATCCTTGCCTGCATCAGTGCTGAAATTGACAATGCCTGAGGCTTTCTCTAATGAGTTACTTAGAATGAGACCAAAAAAAAGGAAAAAAAAAGAAATCTTCTTTTCAGTGCCTGTCTCCATCCCCTCAGTTTTGCCAGTCGAGAGCCAGATTTGGTGCCTAGTTCTATGTGCCCCTTTTTTTGTGACACAGCCCTTTTCCAGTATTCTTATCTCAGCCAACTCCAAAAGCCTCTGTTTTTATTTATTTATTTTTTTCATTAGCCCCACATTTCTGCCAGGAAAGACCTCAGGATTACTTTTCCTGCTTGCTCCAGGTTTGTCTGTGATCATAGCTTGTTTTCACTAGTCCAAATTTGTTAATTAAAACCACAATTGGAGCTTGGTTGGGCTAACTTCCCTTGCTTCTAGTAGAGATTGCTTCTTTTTCCCACAGGAAAGTGTTCCTACCCAGCCTGCTTTGCCAGTGGGGGGGGGTAGAGGGGAGTCAGCCTCCACAGGGGATTTATTTACAGTTCTTATGCTTAGATATTGGCCATTTCCACCCATTCCAGACTGGTATATGTATGATATGTGTCCAGTCATGGATTTCCCCAAGCATTGTTCCAGACTATCTACTAGTTTTCCCTGCCTATTTACTAGCTGTTCTATAGGACTAACTAAATTCCACAACTCCTTATGCTGCCATATTGCCCCACTTCCTCTCTGAGCCATTTTAAGCTAATTTTTGTAAAATGTACAGGGTCTGTGTTTAGGTTTTCTGTGTTTTTTTTTGTTTTGTTTTGTTTTGTTTTTTTGCATGTGGTGTCCAATTGCTCTAGCACTTGTGTCAAATATTGGTTGGTTAAATGTGAAAGTCTATTTCAGGCCTCTCTATTGCATTCCATTAATTAATGTGTCTATTATTTTGCCAATACCACACTGTCTTGATTATTGTAGAATTCATGTAATCTCTGTGAGTCTCAACCAAGTCTTAAAATTTTGCTTTTCTTCTTTAATATTGTGATGGTTATTCAGCCTCTTTTCCTACCCATATAAATTTAGAATCTTTTTTTGATATCTAAAAAATAGCTTGCTGGGATTTTTACTGGGATTGCATTGAATCTATAGCGCATATTGGGAAGAATTGACATCTTAACAATATTGAGGCTTCCACTCCATGAACAGAGACTATCTTTTCATTTATTTAGATATTTTGATTTTATTTTTCATTGTCTTGTAGTTTTCTAAGCAGAAGCACTATATAATTTTGATAGAAATATCTAAATTTTTTATTTTTGTTGGGTGCTATTTTCATACAAATGACATGTTTTAAATTTCAAATTCCAGTTGTTTACTTCTGGTTTATAGGAAAGCAACTGAATCTGTATATTAACAATTGTTATGCAATCTTGCTATGATTTTTATTATTTGCATGTATTTTAAGTTTATTCCATAGGATTTCCTACTTAAACAATCATACAATCTGCAAATAGAGACAATTTATTTCTTCCATTTTAATCAGTATGTCCTGTTTCTCATTTTAAAGTTGCCTTATAATACTAGTCAGGATTTCAAGCAAAATATTGAGAAAGGATTGGAGAGAGGGAAATTTCTTGCCTTGCTCCTGTGTTAGGGGAAAAGTATCCTGTTTCTTATCTTTATGATTAGATGATTTTCTTCTTTATTCTGTTGATGTAGTGAAATACATTGATTGATATTTGAAAGTTACTAGCCTTGCAAACTTGGTCATGGTGTATAATCCTTTTATACACTTTTAGATTCAATTTGCTAATATTTGGCTGAAGTGTTTTCCACCTATATTCATGAGACATATTGGTTTGTAGTTTTCCTTTGTAGCAATATCTTTATCTAGCTTTGATATTAGGATAATCTTGGCATCATAAATTCATATACCAAGTATTCAGTCTTCTATATTCTGGAAAAGGTTGTATAGAATTGGTATTATTTCTTCCTTAGATGTTTGACATCATTCACTTGTGAAACCATGAGGGTCAAATTCTTTGTTTGGAATGTTATTAATGATTGATTCATTTACTTTTATCGGTATATATCTATTCAGAATATCTATTTCTCATTTTATGAATATCAGTACTTTTGATCTTTCATAGCATTTGTCCATTTCATATAAGATGTGAAATATATAGACATAGACTTTTTCTTATATTTCCTTTTATTATCCTTTTAATGACCTTGTGATTAGGAACAATGACCCTTCTTTCACTTTTGATATAGATAATTTGTGTACTCTTTCTTTTGGCAGTGTGTTAGTATTTCTAGTGCTCTATCAATTTTACTGACTTTTTAGAAGAATCACCTTTTGTTTTTGTAGTGATTCTGAGCTATGTATCCCAGAAAAAAAATTCAATTAAACTTAATTCATTCCTGTGAGTGTGAACTCATTGTTAGTAGGACCTTGTGATGAGGTTACTTCAGTTAAGGTGAGATGCATCCTAATCATGATGGGTCTCGATACTATTACTGGTATCCCATAAGCAAAATGGAATTCAGACTTAGGGAACAAGGTATGGGAAGCAAGAATTTGAAGATCAATGGAAACAGAAAGGAAGAGAAAAGCCAGGAGAGGCTGCTATATGCATTGCCATGTGACAAGATCAAGCATCACCAGAAGCCAGCCCCAGAGAGCCAGAATTCAGGAAGAGAGCACTGCCTTTGTGACACCTTGGTTTAGATTTTCTCTTAGCCTCAAAACCATGAGCTAATAGATTCCTATTGTTTAAGCCAATGCATTGCATGGCATTTGGTTGAGAAGCCAAGGAAAACTAAAACAGATTTCATTGTTTTTTCCTATGCTTTCCCTGTTTTCAATTCATTGAATTCTGCTCTAGTTTTTATTTTTCCACTTATTTTGAGCCTAAACCACTATTTTCCTCTAGTTTCTTAAGGTAAAACTTGGACAATTGATTTTATAGTGCTCTTTTTTTAATACATTCATTTAATGATATAAATTCCCTTCTAAGTACTGATTTTCCTGCATCCCACAAATTTTAAAAAGTTGTATTTTCATTTTCATTTAATTCAAAATATATTTCAATATATCTTAGTACTTCTTTGCCTCTCATGTTATTTAGAAGTATGCTGTTTAAGTTCTAAATATTAGGAGAAGTTTCAGCTATGTTTCTGATATTGTTTACTAATTGAGTCTCATTGTAGTTTCAGAATATACTTTGTGTGATTTATATTCTTTAAAATTTTAAGATGTCTTTTATATCCCACATTGCAGCCCATGTCTATAAGTATGCCAAGCAAACTTGAGAAATATGTTTTTTATTATTCTTTTCTAGAGTTTTATATAAATGTCAATTTGATCAATTTCATTGATAATACTTTTAAAATCAACTGTATTCAAACAGATTTCTTGCATACTTGATCTATCAATTTGCAAAATAATTTATTTCTGTCATTAGAGATAAATATTATAATTTCTAGAATTTCAAATGAATGAAATTATATGACGTAGTCTGCTTTCTGTCTAGTTTATTACACTGAAAATAATGCTATATACATTCCTCCATCTAGCTGTGCATACTAGCAGTTCATTCCTTTTTGTTAATGAGTGGCATTCAATTGTATAAATGTTTACTATTTGTTTAACTATTTACCTGTTTATGGGTCCAGATATTTTGATAATGAGTAAATTGCCATGACCAATGTGTAAAACTTTTTTATAGACTTGTTTGCTGTTGCTTTAAAAAAAAAAATTCTCTTGAATAACCCTAAGAGGGTGTTCACTAGGATATGATACATGTATGTTTCTAGGCCAAACTTTTCTCAGGAAGGTTGAACCACTTTACTGTCCTACCAATTATATATGAAAATTCCACTTGATTCATAACTTTGTATGTGTAGGAGGATATAGAGCAATATCAACTTTTATACAATGTGGGTTGTTCTGGTTTGCTAATGCTGTCATTATGCAAAATACCAGAAATGGATTGGCTTCTATGAAGGGGGTTTATTTCAATACAAAGTTAGAGTCCTACAGCCATAAAAGTGTCCAAACCAAGACACACGAGTATTCCTTTACTGAAGAAAGGCCATTGGCATTTGGAAAAACTGTTAGCTGGGAAGGCACATGGCTGGCATCTGCTTGCTCCCAGATTGCATTTCAAAATGGTATTTTCCAAAATGCCTCTGTGTCAGCTTTTCAGGGCAAACTCTGGGCTAGTATTTCCAAAGCATCAGCAAAAGTCTGCTTTCAACAACCATCTCCAAAATGTCTCTCTAAGCTGCTGCAGCAGCGAGCTGTTTCTCCCTGAGCTTTTATAAATCTCCAGTAATCTAATCAAGACCCAGCTGAATGGGTGGGGTCACAGCCACATGGAAATAATCTGATCAGAATTATCACCTACAGTTGGGTTAGTCACTTCTCCTTGGAAACAAGCTAATCCAAATATCCCAAAAGATTGGATTGAAAGATCATGGCTTTTTCTTGGGGGAAATAATATATCCAAACTGGCACATGAGTGTTAATGTTAAATGGAATGACCACACTGGAAAAAAAGATGGGATGTTTCTTAAAAATGTAAAATGACCAAAGGCATGCAATTATGTTCCTTGACTGAAATACAAATATGTTAGAAATAAATTTATTGAGATAGTTTATTACCCATAATGTGAACTATGTTGTTGAATCTTCCACATGCTCTGGAAAACAATATGTTCCTTTTTTGATGAGTGTAGGATTCTGTCAATGACACATACATCAAGTTGTTTAATAGTGTTCAAATCCTCTATGTCATTATGTATTTTTTTATGTCTCTAAGTGCAGCCTGTTATTGACAGAAGAAAATTGAAATATCAAAATATATTTCTGGATTTGTTTATTTCTCTTTTCTCTTTGCTTTGCTTCAAGTTTTTGGAGGTTCAGTTTTTAATTGCATACACATATAGGAATTTTATATCTTCTTAATGAATTATTTTTCATAATGTCCTCTTTATCTCTGGTCATACTCTCTCCATCAAGTATATTTTACTATTAAGTTATAGAGACAACACAGCTTTCTTATAATTAACATTTTGTGTTAAGTACTTTGTTTCCATTTCTTAAGTCAAACTGTATGTTTCTTTATATTTATGATACATTTCCAATAGACAAAGTATAAAAAAATGAGCCTCAATTTTTAATCTGGTCCATTTTAGCCATTCCAGTAGCATGTGGTGCTATCTAATTGATGTGTCTGTTTGCGTATCCGTAATGATATTTTGCCTTTTAATTGGAGTGTTCACACTAATGGTATTTAATGTATTTATCAATATCATTGGGAGTTTACATATATCACTTTTCAATTTTTTTTCTACTTCTTTTATTCCCTTTCTCTCTTTCCTCAGCTTCCCTTGATGTAATTGAGTGTGTTTTGGATTTCATTTAGTTTGAATCACTGAATGATTAGCTACATTTTTTTTATTCAATTTTCTTTAAATTTGAACTTTTATATTATCACTATCATCAAAATAAATTATAGTGTTAATAACTTTACAACAGAATTTTGGACACTTTATCTTTCTTTGTGGCCTAAGTTTGGCAAAGTTATATATATATATATATATATATATATATATATATATATATATATTCCAAAAAAATTAAAAAAAAGTAAATCAGATTTCAAAATCATTTTAAAATTTTGCTATTCAAAAGGCAGTATCAGGAAAACAAAAATAGATGCTTCAGACAGGGAGAAAAGATTTGCACAATATATCTGACAATGGTTTGTATTTAAATTGTATAGATTTATCAGACAACACAATATTAAGAAAACAACTTCACCAAAAATATTGGCAATTTTGAACAGACTTCATCAAAGATTTACAGAGTACAAATATTCACAGGAAAAGCTGTAGAACATAATTAACCTTTAGAAAAATGCACTAATAATCAGATATTCCATTACATGCTGTATAGAATGGTAAAATTAAATGCCACACCAACTGTTGGCAAGGATAATAATTTTCTTTCATCCAAACCCTGTGTAAAAAATCTTCAAATATGAGGTGTCAGAGGAGAACACTAATCTCTTTCCACAAAAATAGCTGTAATTATTCTATGTGCATGCTCTCAAACTGAATATTCATAAAAATAAACTGATCTGCTTTCTGTCACTACAGATGAGATTGCAATATCTAAGATCTTTAAAAATGGATTCATATATAGCAAGCCTCTACTTTGTCTAGCTTTTGTAAATTCAGTATATGACAAAGGACAGTATCCAAAGTATATAAAGAAGTCATTAATCAATAAAAGGAAAATAAACAACCCAATGCAGTGGGAAAATGTCTGTGCCTACACTGCACAGAACATTCAGGAACTGACAATATACACATGAAAAGATTATCATTATAATTGTGTTGAGGTTCAGTCTTGTATGTGTATCAATTGTTCATCCTTTTTCATTTCTGACATTACATTGTAAAATTTGTTGATTCATTCACCTTTTGATTAAAGTTTTTGACACATAAAACTACAATGAACACTTGTGATCAAGTTTTTATTGAAATATGATTTCTTTTCTCTTAGATAAATACTTAGAAGTGAAATAGATCAGGTATCAAGCACTATTTGATAAGAGTATTTAATCTAACATCATTTTAAATGGCATTTTCACTCAGTGTAAAATAAATTTTGATATTTCTGTTTTTCTTTCAGCACAGAATATATGACACCATTTGTTTTCTGATGAGGAATCTTTAGTCATTCTTACCTGTGATCCCATAAGTATATTGTAATTATTGCTCTGTATTCTTAAATATTTATTTTAGTTTTATTTCCAGCAATTTAAATATGATGTGACCTGGTGTGCTTTTGTTTGTTTTCCTTCTGGTAGTTGTGGGTTTATAATTTTTCATCAAATTTGGGAAATGTTGTAATCTTTTTTTCAAATATGCCACCCACTTCTCTCTGCCTCATTGTCCTTTCATTCTGTGGATTACATGCTTTTTGGAACACTTAACCCCATTATGTTTTTCTTTCCATGTGGATTTTGAAGTTTTTATTATAAAAAAAATTATATTTAGTACTTTATAAAATCTTCTAATTCTCTCCTCAGTACAATAAAATTTTAAGTTATTGTGTACATTCAAAATATTGATTAAAGTTCTTTTAGAGTTGTTATCTGCTAATCTCATAATTTCCATAATTTCTGTAGCTATTTCTATTCATTGAATTTCCTGTTCCTTATGGTCATAATTTTCTGTTTCTTCACATAACTAGCAATTTTTCATTACATGTTGGATATTTCAACATTATATTTTTATGTGTTTGGATTGTATTTTCTTCCTTTACCAATTGTTGAAGCTAATTTGTGTAAGAAAACTATTTGCTTGGAGACTATGCTGATACTTGCAATGTTTGTAAATAAATTTGAGTGAATGGGTACGAGGTCAATAGTTTTTACTTTAAGACTATTTATCCCCTTATATTAATGGATACTTTTTATATTTTATGGTCATTGTCCTGAGTATTTTAAAAGGTGTCTCCTCCTAGGTTAGGTAGAGTTCAAACATCTTCCATCTTTGTGTAATCTATGAGAATTCCCTCATGAATATCTCTTTAGCAATGGTTATTTGCTGGACTGCATAATTTCCATTACCTATATATAGTTTAATACTCATCCAGAGTTCCAGGAGGATGCTTATAAAGATGTCTGGATTTCTACATCTTCAAAAAAAAGAAATCTCTGAGGTGTTCTGCCCCACAAATTTTGGTTACTTCAGCTGCCTAGAAATCTAATTTCTGTCCTCAACTCAGTAAGCATGGCATGTACTGTTTTCTTTCCCCTCATATGCTCTGGGTCAAAAATTGGTCCAGAGAGAAAGCCTTAAGATCACAGTATTACAATGCTTCAAATATTGTGTCTATTTTTCTAATGGTTTATGGTGATAAAGCAACTTGTTTTTATACAATGGCTTCATCTTGAGGCTTACCTGGCCTATAAAATTATGTGAGAAATGCTTCTCATTTTTTGTTTGAAAATGTGTTCGTATGTCGGCAATTCCATCTGAAATGCTTAGAACTATCCTCAGCTTATGATATCTGTTCTTGGATTTTCTTTCTGGAAAGGACGTAATTATGAAATTATTTTTAGGAGAAATAGGACCATCCTTGACTTTCTATTTTCTATTTTTTATTTCAATTTTTGTGTGGGAGTGCTTGAAAGGAATTTGTATGATTCACATCAGTTGCTGCATGTATTAATGTGAAGTATTTCATGATATTTCTTTTTTATCTTTGCCTATAGGACTGTAGTGATGTGCATTTTTTTCAGTTTTGTTAATGGTAACAAAAATTTTCTTTTTCTCAGTTTTTTCTTTATGACCAGACTTGATAGAATTTTTCTAAGATAGTTTTATTGAAGTATAATTTATACAGAATAAAATATGTCTTCTTTGGATTTACAGCCACATAAATGCTGAACAAAAAGTCAACCATTGTATAATCACCACAAATAGAGCATTTCCATCACCCCGAAAGAATTGATGTGTGTCTAATTTAAGCATTCTTCTCCTAGCACCATAGCCCTTGGAAATCATTGATATACTTCTATCCCTAAAGCTTTACCTTTCCCAGAATGCAAGATATGAGGAATCATCTATATTCACTTTTTTGTACCTGACTGATTTTACTTAGCATAATACATTGGGACTTTTCTCTAGCTTTTTGAAAGCACTGCATACTTATTTAGAGATTCAGCCTTGTCTCTATCAATAGTTCATCCTTTCTCATTGCTTAACAGTGTTCTATTGTATGGATACAAGAAAATTTCTTAGGTTGTTTCCAGATTTTGGCTTTTACAAATAAAGCTGTATTGACAAAGTCTTGAAGGAATATGTTTTAATTTCTCTTATGCAAATACATAGGAGTGGAATAGCTTGTCACTTTGGTAAGTAAATGTTGAATATCTAGGTAACTGTCAAAGTGCATTCCAAAGTGTTCATGAATTTATCCACAATATGTAAATGTTATCATTATTCCACATCATTCCTAACAATTGATGTGGAGATCATGTTACATTTTTTACCATTCTAGAGGGTGCATACTGATAAGACAGTGTGGTTTTAATTTGTTTTATCTTAAAAACTATATTGAACAGTTTTTCACATGCTTATTTGCCATTCATATATCTTCTTCAGTGAAGGGTTTCTTCAAAAAGTTTTCCCCTTTCTGTTGAAATTTTAAGACTCTTTATTGCATTGTAAGATATTTTTATGCTTTCTAGCTACACACCATATCAAATATACATTTTCCAAATTATCTCAACCCTTTCTGTGAGAATTTTATTTTCAAAGGCTGTAAAACTTTATTTCAGAACAACAAAAACTGAGAGTTTTCACCATCAGCAGTATTCACTATAATGAATGTGTGCTGGTTTGAATGTATTATATCCCCCCAAATGCCATTATCTTTGATATAATCTTGTGTGGGCAGACCTATCAATGTTAATTAGATTGTAATTCTTTGAGTGTTTCCATGGAGATGTGCCCCACCCAACTGTGGGTGATGACTCTGATTGGATAATTTCCATGGAGGTGTTGGCCCACCCATTCAGAGTGGGTCTGAATTAAATTACCGGGAGCCATATAAATGAGCTGACAAACAGAAGGAACTCAGTGCAGCTGAGAGTGACCTTTTGAAGAGGGGCTACAACCATGATGGACACTTTGAAGAATGCACAGAAGCTGAGAGAGTAGCCACAGATGAGAGACAGTTTGAAGATGGCAGTTGAAAGCAGACTTTTACTCCAGAGAAGCTAAGGGAGGACAAATGCCCCAAGAGCAACTGAGAGTGTCATTTTTGAGGAACTGCAGCCTAGAGAGGAACATCCTGGGAGAAAGCCATTTTAAACGCGGAACTTTGGAACAGATGCCAGCTACATGCCTTCCCAGCTAACGGAGGGTTTCCAGACACCACTGCCCATCCTCCAGTGAAGGTACCCACCTGCTGATGTGTTACCTTGGACACTTTATGGCCTTAAGACTGTGACTGTGTAATCAAATAAACCCCTTTTATAAAAGCCAATTCATCTCTGGTGTTTAGCTTTCTGGTAGCATTAGCAAACTAGAACAGAATGTTAAAGTAAGATCTTCTGATAGAAGAAATATAATACAAATGGAAATATGAATCTACACAAAGAAACATCTTCAGAGATGGGTGGAATGAAAATAAATATGAATTTTATTTTTTAATTATTACTAATTGACTTAAAAGTTAATCAGCCATCTGCATAGTAAGCAATATTCATTCTTTGTGGCTTTATATCATATGTAAACATACAATGCCACAGATGATGGAAGGGAGAAATTGGAAGTGTAAGATCTGAAGAGCTTACATTACCAATGAACCATATCTCTGTATTATTTGAATGTAGACAGTGACTAATAGTGTGAATATCTCTCAAATGTCTTTAAAATATGTAAGTATTTCTAATTTATTCAGTTTTATCTCCTCCAAAACTGCAAGGGGGGTTGATATGCTGTGAATCCCAGATTTTCTTTGGCAGTGGTCAACATCACATTTAATTTTGATCTTGTAACATGTGATAAAAATATTTTGGAAATCTTATAATCAAGCATTTCAAAAATAATGCTGTGCACATGCATTATAAATCATATTTACCTATGTAATTTGCTTTGTATGGTAACAAAAATTCTTGTTTTGATGCAGTACATCACAAGCAATCTGTTTAGTTTATTTAACATTTTTTTAATTAAAAAAGTTGTAGTTTTATTGAGAAAAACATGCAGAAAATGCAGATTTCCTTCCCATTATTTAGGTCTTCTTTGATTTCATTTAGCAGTGTTTTATAGTGTTCCATATACAATTTCTTTACATATTTGGATTAATTTATTCCCAGATATTTGATTCCTTTCATTGCCATTGAATGGAATTATTTTCTTGATTTCCTTTCATTTTGTTCATTACTAGTGTCTACAAATATTATTGATTTTTGCATGTTGATCTTGGGTTCCAACACTTTTCTGAATTTATTAGGTCTAAAAGATTTTTTTGTGAATTTTTTGGGACTTCCTATGTATAGGATCATGTCTTCTGAAAATACATAAAGTTTTACTTCTCTTTTCCATTTTGGGTGCCTTTTATTTATTTTCTTGCTTAATTGCTCTGGCTACAAACTCCAGTACAATGTTGAATATCAGTGATATTTGGAGTATCAGTGGGATTGTCTTCTGTTCATATTTTAAAAGGAAATCTTCCAATCTTTCACCATTGAGTATGATGTTAGCCATGGGTTTTTGATATATGCCCTTTATTATATTGAGGAAGTTTCCTTCATTGTTTATTTTCTGACTATTTTTATTAAGAATGGATGCTGGAATTTGCCTAATGCCTTTTCTTCACTTACATGATCTTGTGGTTTTTCCTCCTTCATTCTTTTGATATGGTATATTACATTAATTGGTTTTCTTACGTTGAACAACCTTTGCATACCTGACATCAATCCCATTTGAACATTGCTGGGGAAATAAAGGATGCACTATGTGGCCGCATTCCAACTCTCACCTATCCCCCTTCTTTTCCCCTCTTGCTTGTTTGTGTGCAGATGTTTGCTATGTTTTTCCTCTTACATGTTTGCATAGAGATGTTTATTATTTTTCCATTTGTGCTTGTTGCATGCAGGTGTTTGCTTTGTTTCTATTTCTGGACCACAAGCAACCCAGGGAGTGATAAAGCAAAATCTGTCCCAGCTGCTTTGTCAGGGTTTGATGGTTTCTTATTGGCAGAATCTCTTCCATAGAATCTTTAAAAGCTCAGCACACAATCAGTGCAGGTGTCCCTCATCTCAGATGCAACCAGAGGTATGTGGATCTGCCATCCACTGACAGTGACATGAGCAGCTGGCCTTTCTAGAGAACAAGCCAAGATGGGATCATTTACCCTGCTCTTTTGTACACTTTATACTGTGCAAGCAATAAAGTGTTCATTTGCTGGGTGCCTCTGCTGAGCCTGAGCCTATATTTCTATGTTGCGCCATATAACAACTCACTCAACAATTACGGTATATAATTCTTTCAATGTGTTGTTGCATTTTTGCTAAGAATTTTTGCACCTATACTCATAAGGGGTTTTTCTCTGTAATTTTCTTTTCTTGTGATATCATTATCTTGCTATGGTATTAGGGTGATGTTGGTTTCATAGAATGAGTTAGGAAATGTTCCCTCCTCTCACGTTTTTGGAATAGTTTGAGAAGGATTGGTTTTACTTCTGGAAATGTTTAGTTAAATTTACTGGTGAAGGCATCTGGTCCTGGGCTTTTCATTGTGGGTAGGTTTTATGTTACAGATACAATCTCTTAACTTGATATTGTTATGTTGAGAACTTCTACTTCATAGTTTAAATAGTTTGTGCACTTTTAAGAATTTATTTCATCTAAGTTATCTAATTTGTTGGTTGCAATTGTTGAAAATATGCCTTTTATTTCCATGTGGTTAGTAGTAATGGCACCCCCTTTCATTTCTGTTTTTACTTATTTGCATACATTTTCTCTCTTCTTTTCATCCTCACTAAATGTCAATTTTATTGATCTTTTCAGAGAACTAATTTTTGGTTTCACTGATTCTTTATTCTGTTTCTATACTGTATATCATTTATCTCTATTCTACTCTGTTACTTCCTTCCTTCTGCTCACTTTGGGTTTAGTATCTCTTAATTTTATAGATTGCAATTTGTGATGTTAGGCCTCTTTTTTGATATTTTTCTTCTTTTTTCTTCTTTTTAATGAATTCATTTACCACTATAAATATTTATCACATCCATGCTTTTCCTGCATCACAGAAGTTTTGGCATGTTGTTGTATTAGTTAGGGATCTCTAGGGAAACAGAATCAACAAGAGATATCTGAAATACCAGATTTTATAAGTGTCTCATGAAACTGTGGGGATGCATGAGTCCAAATTCCATAGGACAGACAGCAAACTGGTAACTCCAATGAAGGTGTTTGATGAACTCCTCAGGCAGCAATCTGGCAACTCCAATGTAGGTGTTCGATGAACTCTTCAGGCAGCAAATTGGCAACTCCAATTCCTGCGGTGTTCAATGAACTCCTCAGGAAATGCTTCACTGGCTAGCAGAAGAAGTGAAGGTCCTCTATCTGTCTTTCTTAAAAGTCTTCAACTGATTGGATTAAGTCCAGCTGATTGAATTCTCTCATTGTGGAAGACACAAGCTTTGTTGATGTGATCAGTCATAGCTACAGCCAATTCACTGATGATTTAATAAACCAGACTTCTGGTTTATTAACCAGCCACAAATGTCCTTGCAGTAATCATTAGGCCAGTGTTTGCTTGACCAGATACCTGTACACCATTACCTGGCCAAGTTGACACATGAACCCAACCATCACAGTCCAACCCTGTCAACTTGACAGTTATACATGTCACCTTAAACCATACTTTATCTCTAAATAGAGAATAATAATGGACATATGTTTTACCTAACAATCCTCTGCTGTCCTGTGTACAACCAGAAACATGCTAATTCTCTCCAGAATAGAGTGCAAGTCCTTGGGTGACATTAACTCTTAAAATTGGTTTCCTTTAACTTAAATACTGTGATGTGAACAATACAGCTTATGTCATATGATAAGGGGATGAGATAGAGAAGAAAACAAAGATGCATACTTTATAGACAAATACAAACATACACATAATAAAGCAAGGAGGAAATATTCATGTCATCATTGTCCTTGTTTCTGTAACTGGTCACATGGTCACAATTCATATTCATCACTACCTTCTTCCACTATCTGTTCTGTGTTCCCTTTCCCCTCAGCAAGCACTTCAGCTGACCGTGTTTCTTTGCCTGGTTGGGTGACCCAAACCTTCATTCCTGACCTGTCATTCTCTGTTTTTGTAATTCAAGGTAGACTTTTGTTCCCTTGACCTAGAATACTTCTGCTTATACAGCTCAAACAAGAATTTGGTATACTACCAATCTATTTTACTGCTAGGTACTCCATGATCTACTAGCCAATGCCCTACATCTCTGTGAGTCAGATTATTATGGCTGCTGCCTTGGGCCTGTTTTCCATTACAGTAGCCAAGCCCACCTTTTCTTTGACAATTAACTGCTCACATGAGGCTTCTGCCAACTGGGGATCCTATTATCCCCATTGCATTTAGGGATTCCAGCTCAGTGATAGCAGTTCCCATAGTAATATCTGGCCTTCAGAGAATGGCAATTACAGAGCTCTTCAGGGATGATGGAGCTAGTCTCACAAATTTATTCCTCAAAGTCCTGGTAAAAGGTGTGTCCTCTGGACATTCCATGTGCTTGTGAGCAGTTCTTCCATGATAATTCCCCTCTAGCATTCCAATCTCTCTAAGTCTTTCAATCCCCCCCTCTACATTATACTAGGGAAGTTCCTCAGGTAATACCAGCCAATATTATATCTATATTATATCTATATCTATTATATATATATATATATATATATATATATATATATATATATATATATATATATATATAGAGAGAGAGAGAGAGAGAGAGAGAGAGATTGTTCACATACCATACAACTCTCCAAAGATCCAAAGAGTACAAACAGTTGCCCATGGTACCATCATACAGCTGTGCATCCATCAACAAAATTAATCTCTTTCAATTTTTAGAATATTTTCACTATTCCAGAAAAGAAATAAAGACAAAAAAAAAAGGAAACTCAGATCCTCCCATACCCCTAACCACAACCCCCTCCATTATTGATTCCTAGTTTTGGTATAGCACATTTGTTACTGTTGATTAAAGAATGTTAAAATAATACTAACTGTAATATATAGTTTGCAATAGGTATATATATATATATATATTTTTTTTTTTCCCTATATGCCTCTCTGTAACTAACATCTAGTTATAGTGGCATATGTTTGTTCTAGTTTGTAAGAGAGACTTCCAATATTTGTATAGTTAATCACAGACATTGTCCACCATAAGATTCACTGTTTTATACATTCCCATCTTTTAACCTCCAACTTTTCTTCTGGTGACATGTGTGATTCTGAGCTTATCCTTTCCACCACTGTCACACACCTTTCAGCACTGTTAGTTATTCTCACAACATGCTACCATCACTGCTGTCCATTTCTAAACATTTAGGTTCAGCCTAGTTGAACCATATGGCACGTAATAAGCAACCACTCCCCATTCTTTAGCCTCATTCTATATCCTGGTAACTAATATTTCATGTCTATGAGTTAACATATTATAATTTATTCATATCAGCAAGACCCTGCAATATTTGCTTTTATGTGCCTGTTTTGTTTCACTCAGTATAGTGCCCTCAAAGTTTCTTCATCAACCCATTTCTTTAAGATGGTTTTGTTCACACACCATACATCCCATCTTAAGTAAACAATCATTGGTTCCCTATATAGTCACATATTTATGTATTCAGCACCATCACCACTATCTATATAAGCACATCTCCATTTCTTCCACAAAGACAGAGGAAGAGTCAAAGAAGGCAGAGATACAAAAGAAAAAGAAAAGAGAAAGAGAGAAAAAACAATCAATAAAACCACAAAATTTGATAGGTAGAAAGCAACAAAAGGAAAGACAGCATTAACTTAAAGTAGAATAGAGTCAGATAATGTCACCAATGCCAGGAGTCCCGTATCTTTCCCCTCTTCTCCACCCTTCCCCATATGCATTTAACTTTAATATATTGCCTTTGTTATATTAAAGGAAGCATAATACAATGTTTCTGTTAATTATAGTCTCTAGCTTGCATTAATTGTATTTTCCCCCAGTCTCACCCTATTTTAACACCTCGCAATGTTGACATTCATTTGTTCTACCTCATGTAAAAACATATTGGTACCTTTTATTGCAGTCATTGAGCACTCAAGGTTTCCCTGAGTTACACAGTCCCAGTCTTTATCATTTGTCTTTTGTTCTGGTGTCCCACATGGTCCCAGCCTTCCTCTTTCAACCATATTCACAGTCATCTTTGTTCAGTGTACTTACATTGCTGTGCTACTATCTCCCCAAACTGTTTTCCAAACCTCTCACTCCTGTCTTTTCCTTTCTGTCTGCAGTGCTTCCTTTGGTGTTTCCTGTAGAGCAGGTACCTTTTTCACAAACTCTGTAATTATCATTTGTCAGAGAATATTTTAAGCTCTCCCTCATATTTGAAGGATAGTTTTGTCAGATGTAGGATTCTTGGTTGGTGGTTTTTCTCTTTCAGTGTCTTAAATATATCACCCCACTTCCTTCTTGCCTCCATGTTTTCTATTGAGAAATCTTCACATAATCTTATCAATCATTTTTGTATGTGATGGATCACTTTTCTCTTGCTGTGTTCAGGATTCTCTATCTTTGACATTTGATAATCTGATTATTAAGTGTCTTGGTGTAGGGCTATTCAGATCTGTTCTGTTTGGGGGTATGCTGTGCTTCTTGGATCCATAATTTTATGTCTTTCATAAGAGAAGGGAAATTTTCATTGATTATTTCCTCTATTATTGCTTCCACCCCTTTTCCCTTCTCTTCTTCTGGGACACCAATAACATGCCCATTCTTGTTTTCCATTTTGTCCTTAAGTTCTCGGAGACGTTGCTTGTATTTTTCCATTCTTTTCTCTGTATGTTCTTTTTTGTGTGTAGGATTTCAGGTGTTTTGTTCTCCAGTTCCTGAGCACTTTCTTCTGCCTCTTGAAACCTGGTGTTGTATGTTTCCATTGTGTCTTTCATCACTTGTGTTGTGCCTTTGATTTCCTTAGATTCTGCCAGTTGGTTCCTCACTTTCAAATTTTACCTTATATAAGCCCAATGTTTTTATTACACAGTTCCACTCTTTTGCCATATCCTCCCTAAACTTTTTGAATTGACTTATTATTGGTTGTTTAAATTCCTGTCATTGTGTCTTTAATCTCTTGTGTTGTGCCTTTGATTTCCTTAGATTCTGCCAGTTGGTTTCTCACTTTCAAATTTTACCTTATATAAGCCCAATGTTTTTATTATACAGTTCCACTCTTTTGCCATATCCTCCCTAAACTTTTTGAATTGACTTATTATTAGTTTTTTAAATTCCTATATCCCAGTGGAAGTGGAAGTTTGTTCCTTTGACTGGGCCATAACTTCATTTTTCTTAGTGTAGGCTGTAGTTTTCTGTTGTCTAGGCATGGTTTCCTTGGTTATTCCAATCAGGTTTTCCCAGACCAGAATAGGCTTAGGTCCCAGAAGAAAGAAATATTCAGTATTGGTTTCCCTGAGTGTGTGTCTTAAATAATTGGTACACCTTCTGATGCCTCAGGTCACTGTGCTTTTCTGCCCAGCAGGTGTTGCCTGTCAGCCTATAATTCCAGACTGGTTTAAGGTGTGGCCCATGGGTGTTTTCTTCCAGGCTCTGGGATCTGCTTCTGAATGGAAGGCAGGTAGTAGAGCTGGGCCTCACCCCTTTCCTCTTAAAGAAGATAGACCCCTAGGGAGAGGTCATTAGCATTTCAGTGGTATCTTTCTGCCTGTGCTATCTCCACCCTTGTCTGGGTCAGAGACTGGGAACTGAAAATGACTAAAGCTTTCTCCACTGAGCTGAAACAGGACAGAAAGTCCCCTTCAGGGCTAGGCCATGGTGACCCTCCAGCTCACCATGGTCAGTCACCACCCAAAGCCTCTGCCTGCTTGTTGGGGATTTGTAGCTCATAGTTAGCAGTTCACACTCATTAACTAAAACTGCAGTTGGAGCTCAGCTGAGCTATATTCACTTGCTGGGAGAGAGATTCTCTCTAGCACCACAAGGCTTTGCAGCTTGGGTGTGGGGGGAGGGGTCTCCTGGCTTGGATCCAAATTTTTACTTACAGATTTTATGCTGTTATCTTGGGCATTCCTCCCAATTCAGATTGGTGTATGATGAGTGGACGGTCATGTTTTCAGCCTGCAGCTATTCTGGATTATTTTCTAGTTGATCATGGTTTTTTATTAGTTGTTCCAGGGTGACTAACTAGCTTCCACTCCTCTGTATGCCACCATCTGAGATCCTCCCACTTAAATCTATTTTATACATAAGGGCACTAAAGCTCTGAGAGGTTAAGGGCTCTAGGGTCACACAGCTGGGGAAAGGTAATAGCTGAGGTAAACCACTGAGGTGGGGCGGGGTGAGAGGTTCCTCTACTACCTTTTGAACAACATTTCAGCCAACTGCACAAACTGTTAACATCATTTATAACCCCTCAAGCTACAACATTGAATGCAGAATTTCTTCTAAGTGGCCCCACATTAATAAATTTAGCCTGATCCAACTTTATATTCCTTCCACCATTATTCCATAGACTTAATATCCATTCCCATGCATATTCCCCTTATTTCTGTCTGTATAAATGGTAAAACTCATACAGTTCTTTTGATGTATAGCATGCTTCCTCATGGGTCACACTTTATGCATCACCCTTCAGGGTCTGTTGGGACTTTAATCTAGTTATAGGTCTTGAAGCAAAGACTGTTGGTGGGGGTGGGTCATGAAAAGAAATAGAAGTATTCCTCAAGCCATTTACCTCAGGACATTCTGTGGTAGTTTCATCTCATGAAGCAAGATCAATCTCTCTAGATAAAGTGATGGCTGCTTCTTGAGGGGAAGTGATTACAGGTTTAGCAGGAACTGAAGGGTTAATTTCTTTAGGTGGAGGTTGGATGGCAGGCTCCTCTAGACAGAATGGAGGTCAGGAAACTGTTTTCTCAAAGTAGGCTGTTGGTTAGGTAGCTGTCTCCTCATGGCAGACTGGATGTGAGGGGAAGCTGTTTTCTCAGGACAGACTACTGTGAGTATATCTAACAAATACTCAACAGAATCTAGTGTTCCAATGTCCTCACTTCAATTATTATCAATTCATATGTCCACATCCCAAGTTTCAGGATCCCATTATTTTCCAGTCAATGCCTCTACTTTAACAGCAGACACCCTGTGAGGTTGAGATTTTAGTTTATATTGCAAATCTGCTACTTTCTCAATGAGACTCTGGCTCTGGTTTTCAGGAATCTCAAGTCTGCAGCCACAGGAAATAAGATTTTCTTTCAGGGCACCCATAAAGATCTTTACATCTGTCATACAGTGCTTAAGTTTCACATTTGAAGCTTTTAGCTCCTCCTTTTCTCTTACAAATTTGTACAGTGTATCTAAGAACAACCAGCCAACATCATTATACCTCTTAACTCTGCAACACTCTGTTAAGGTGTCAAAAACATTGTCACCCAGAGCCTTGCTTCATACAAGAGTATGGTTAGGAGAATCAAATGGTGATATTTTGCATATCTCCATTGCCAACTCATGCCATGGGTTGTCAGTGCCTTCGTGTTTATTGGAAATGGAGTCATTAGTGCCTTGAATCTAATCAGAGTAGAAAACCAATCATAAAAGCCCATTTTAAGTTTCTATTTTCAAGAACCATTCCTGGTACCAAGCTGTATTAGTTAGGGTTTTCTAGGGAAACCAAATCAACAATAGATATCTAAATGTAAGATTTTATAGGAGTCTTGCCCGACTGTGAGGATGCATGAGTCCAAATTCCATACAGCAGGTACAAAACTCATAACTCCAGTGAGAATGTTTGATGAATCCTCAGGCAGAAAACTGGCAACTCCAATTAGAGTGTTCAATTAACTCTCAGAAAGAAGTGAAGGTCCTCTATCTGTTTCACTTAAAAGTCTTCAACTGATTGGATTAAATCCAGCTGATTGAATTCTCTCATTGTGGAAGACACACCCTTAATCGATATGATCAATCACAGCTGCAGCCAATTGACTAATGATTTAATAAATCAGACTCCTGGTTTATTAACCAGCCACAAATGTCCTTGCAGTAATGGTTAGGCCAGTGCTTGCTTGACCATACACCTGGACACCATCACCTGGTCAAGTTGACACATGAAACTAATAATCACGGTTGTGTTTATATTTTGATTTGCCACAGGCTATTTGCTAATTTCCCTTGTGATTTTTTCTTTGACCCTTTGTTTCTTTAAGAGTGTTGTTTAATTTACACATATTTCTGAATTTTCCAGTTTTTTCTGTTAGTGATTTTGTAGCTTCTTTCTATTATGATCAGAGAAGATACCTTGTGTAGTTTCAATATTTTTAAATTTATTTAGATATGTTTTGTGATGTAACATATGGTGTACCCTGTAAAATGACCCATGTGTCCTAGAGAACAAAGTGTACTCTGCTTCTGGTGCTGAAGTGTTTATATATATAAATATGTTTTTACTATCTTTCAAGTATTCTATTTCCTTAAAATTAGCCTGTGTATATATTCTATCCACTATTGAAAGTGATGTATTGAAGTCTCTTGCCATTCATGTAGAGCCAGCTAGTTCTCCTTTTATAAATGTCAATACTTGCTACATATATTTTAGGAGACTTTGTAGTTATAATTGTTATGGTTTCTTGTTGA